>NC_043969.1:10246456-10391456 GCF_902148855.1 Sphaeramia orbicularis | reverse complement strand
CATCAAATCTGTCAAACCCCATTCATATCCTCAGTATCATGAATCCGTAAGTCTTTCTGTGATTACTCACCTGAATCTCTTGCACTCCGGTGAACAATTTCGAAGTGCCATCCACCATAAACAAACCATTTGTTTACAATTAGAGCCAGGAGGTAACTCAGGCATCTTTAGAATTTTGTCATGATGTGTATTGTGGGACGTGAAGGTTCACGTAGCCACCTGGCAGCGACAGTGCAACCGCTGAAATGCGTAAAAGGCTGGAGTGAAGTCGAGCAAGTGGAGCTCCGCCTGACTGCGGCAGCTGCAACAAACACAACAAACAGCTGGAACTCTGCTTCCCTCCAGCTGTTTCCGCATTTCAGTGGTTGCATTGCCACTGCCAGGTGGCTGCGCGAACCTTTGCTTCCCGCAATGCATGTTGCAACAAAATTCCGACCATGCCCGAAATACCTCCTGGCTCTGATTGTAAACAAATGGTTTGTTTACGGTGGATGGCAATTTGAAATTGTTCACTGTGATGCAAGGGATTCAAGTGAGTAATCACAGAAAGACTTACAGATTTGTGATACTAAGGATATGAATGGGGTTTGACAGATCTGATGAAAAATTGGTGACGAAAGTCTCCCGCAGCTTTAAGCCAAATAAATTCGAATCAAACCAAATCACTTTCCAATTTGAGCTGGTCTAAACCAGACTCTTAAGCCAATTTACAGAAACCCAACAGAATCCTCCAGGAGCAAACACTTTGTGTGACTGTGGCGAGAAAAAAACTCCCTTTTAAGTGGAAGAAAAACCTCGAGCAGACCCAGACTCCTGGAGGATGGTCGTCTGCCGTGACCAGTTGGGGGGGGGGGGGGGGGGGGGGGGGGGGGGGGGGGGTCAGAGAGGGAGAGAGAGGGAAAGACAGGAGGGAGGGGGGAGATCAGAGAAAGAGAGGGACAGACAGAGGGGGAGAGAGATACAAAGAAAGAAGGTGAGACAGAAAGACTAAGGGGGTGAGAAAGAGAGATGAGAGAGAGAAAGAGAGGGAGAGAGACGAGAGACAGAGAGAGGGAGGGAGAGAGAGACAGAGGGAGAGAGAGACAGAGGGAGAGAGAGGGTGAGAGGAGAGAGGGTGAGAGGGAGAGAGTGGGAAAGAGAGAGACGGGGGCAGGAGGGAGAGGAAGATCAGAGAAAGAGAGGGACAGACGGGGGGGATAAAGAGAGAAGGAGAGACAGAGAAAGAGTGAGGTGGTGAGAAAGAGAGATGAGAGAGAGAGAAAGAGAGAGAGGGAGGGAGAGAGAGAAAGAGGGAGAGAGATAAAGAGGGAGAGAGAGGGTGAGAGGAAAGACAGACTGAGAGGGAGACAGAGAGAGGGAGAGAGAGAGAAGCAGAGAGAGGGAGAATGAAAGGGAGGAGTCAGAGAGAGGGGGAGGGAGGGAGGGTGGGAGAGGCAGAGAGAGAGAGAGAGAGAGAGAGAGAGAGAGAGTCAGAGGGAGGGAGAGAAGGGGGCAGAGACAGAGAGGGGGGAGAGAGAGAAAGAGAGAGATGGAAGGAGGGAGAGAGAGAGATGCCCTCTAACCCCAGGCAGAGAGAGAAAGACCAGGAGAAAGGGAGAGACAGAGAGAGAGAGAGAGAGAGAGAGAGAGAGAGAGAGAGAGAGAGAGAGAGAGAGAGAGAGATGCCCTTCAGACTCGAGGCAGAGAGAGACAGAGAGGGAGAGAGAGAGAGGGAGGGAGAGGGAGAGAGTAAGATCTCTCTCTTCCTCTATCTCTCTCTCTCACTGGTGGCAGAGAGGGAAAGAGAGAGAGGGAGGGAGGTGAGAGAGAGGGAGAGATAAGGAGAGAGTGAGAGCACAAGAAGGCATGAGAAGGAGAGGAGAGAGGGAGACAGCATCCCGTGCATCCCCGCTCCCCACAGGTACCACCTGACAGCAAGAGTGTGAGGGCAGGTCAGGGGTCTTCAGGTAGCCGGAGGCAGAGGGCGTGGGGGTAGCCCTCCACTACGGCCGGTCGGGGGTCCCCCTACAGCCAGAGGCGGAGGACGGAGGGGTGGCCCTCCGCTCCAGCTGGTCGGGGTCTCCCAAAAGGCGGAGGCGGAGGGCCGAAAGCCAGAGGCGGATGGCGGAGGGGTGGCCCTCTGCTCCAGCCAGTTGGTGGTCACCAAACAGCCGGAGGCGGAGGGCCGAAAGCCGGAGGCGGATGGTGGAGGGGTGGTCCTCCGTTCCGGCCAGTCGGTGGTCACCAAACAGCCGGAAGCGAAGAGCCAAAAGCTGGAGGGAAGAGGGGTGGCCCTCTGCTCCAGCAAGTCAGGGGGCCCTGGACAGCCGGGGGCGGAGGGCCGAAAGCCGGGGGCGGAGGGCCGAAAGCCAGAGGCGGAGGGCGGCGGGATGGTCCTCCGCTCCGGCCAGGCGTGGGTCCCCAAACAGCCGGAGGATGAGGGCCAAAAGCTGAAGGCGGAGAGCGGAGGGCGGAGGGGTGGCCTTCCTCTCCGTCCAGTTGGGGGTCACCGAAAAGCCGGTGGATGACGGCCGAAAGTCGAAGATGGAGGGTGGAGGGGTGGCCCTCTGTTCCAGCCAGTTGGGGGTCACCGAAAACCCGGAGGCGGGGGGCCGAAGGCTGGAGGGCAGCAGGGTGGCCCTCTGCTCCAGCAAGTTGGGGGTCCCCGAACAGTCGGAGGGCCGAAAACCAGAGGCGGAGGGCGATGGGATGGTCCTCCGCTCCGGTCAGTCGGGGGTCCCCGAATAGTTGGTGGATGAGGGGCGAAAGCCAGAGGCGGCGGGCGGAGGGGTGGCCCTCTGTTCCAGCCAGTCGGGGGCCACCAAAAACCCGGAGGCGGGGGGCCGAAGGCTGGAGGGCAGCGGGGTGGCCCTCCGCTCCAGGAAGTTGGGGGTCCCCGAACAGCCGAAGGCGGAGGGCCGAAAACCAGAGGCGGAGGGCGGCAGGACGGTCCTCCACTCCAGTCAGTCAGGGGTCCCCGAATAGTTGGTGGATGAGGGGTGAAAGCCTGAGGCGGCGGGCGGAGGGGTGGCCCTCTGTTCCAGCCAGTCGGGGGTCACCAAAATCCCGGAGGCGGGGGGCCGAAGGCTGGAGGGCAGCGGGGTGGCCCTCTGCTCCAGGAAGTTGGGGGTCCCCGAACAGCCGAAGGCGGAGGGCCGAAAACCAGAGGCGGAGGGCGGCAGGATGGTCCTCCACTCCAGTCAGTCGAGGGTCCCCGAATAGTTGGTGAATGAGGGGTGAAAGCCTGAGGTGGTGGGCGGAGGGGTGGCCCTCTGTTCCAGCCAGTCGGGGGTCACCAAAAACCCGGAGGCGGGGGGCCGAAGGCTGGAGGGCAGCAGGGTGGCCCTCCGCTCCAGGAAGTTGGGGGTCCCCGAACAGCCGAAGGCGGAGGGCCGAAAACCAGAGGCGGAGGGCGGCAGGATGGTCCTCCACTCCGGTCAGTCGGGGGTCCCTGAATAGTTGGTGGATGAGGGGCGAAAGCCGGAGGCGGAGGGCGGAGAGGTGGCCCTCTGTTCCGGCCAGTCGGGGGTTACAGAAGAGACGGAGGCGGTGGGCCGAAAGCTGGAGGGTGGAGGGATGGTCCTCTGCTCCGGCAAGTCGGGGTGCCCCGAACAGCCGGCGGCGGAGGGCCAAAAGCTGGAGGCGGAGGGCGGAAAGATGGAGGCGGAGGGCTGAAAGATGGAGGCGGAGGGCTGAAAGCCAGAGATGGAGGGCGGCGGGATGGTCCTCCGCTCCAGCAAGTCGGGGGTCCCCGAATAGCTGGAGGATAAGGGCCAAAAGCCGGAGGTGGATGGGTGGCCCTCCACCCCGGCCAGCCAGGGGTCCTTGGGCAGCCGGACGGAATGGGCTGCCTCTCTGACCTCAGGAATTTGGAAGGAAGGTGGGAGAGAGAGAAAGAAAGAGTAGAAGAGACCAAGAGAGACAGAGAGGGGGAAAGAGGGAGAGAGAGAAGCGATGAGAGAGAAGACAAGAGAGGGAGAGAAAGACAGAGTGAAAGAGAGACAGATGGAGAGAGAGAGGGTCAAAGGGAGAGGAGAGAGAGGGAGAGACAAGGAGAGAGTGGGAGCGCGAGAGGGTATGAGAGAGAGAGGATAGAGGGAGACAGAGAGAGGGACAGAGAGAGAGAGTGAGACAGGGAGAGGGAGAGAGAGAGGGAGAGAGAAAAAAGAAGGAGAGACAAAGAGGGAGACAGAGAAAGCAGGGCAAGGGGGTGGTCTTGGGCTGCAGCTCCAGCCCGGGTGGTCAGGGGCCCCTAGAGAGCTGGAGGAAGACGGCAGGGGGCTGTTGCTCCGGTCCGGCCAGTCAGAGACCACCTGAAAGCCAGAGGCAGAGGGCAGGGGGCTGCCGCTCTGGTCTCCGTCTGCATTTCCGTCAGTCCGGGGCCACCAGAAAGCCAGAGACAGAGGGCAGGGAGCTGCAAACCTGGAGGTGGAAGGCAGGGGGCTGCCGCTTAAGTCCGAGCAGTCACGGGCCACCTGAGAGCCGGAGTTGGAGAGCAGGGCTCTGTGTCTCCGACCCTGGCAGTCAGGGGTCGCCTGAGAGCCGGAGACAGTGGGCAGGGGACTTCCGCTATGGACTGGGCAGTCAGGGGCCACTTGAGGCCCGGAGGTGAAGGGCAGGGGGATGCCGCTCAAGTCTGGGTAGTCACGGACCACCTGAGAGTTGGAGGGCAGGGCTCTGTGTCTCCGGCCCTGACGGTAAGGGGCCACCAGAGAGCCGAAGAGGCGGTGCAGGGGTCTGCGTCTCCGATTCGAATGGTCAAGGGCCATCTGAGCGCCAGAGGCAGAGGACAGGGAGCTGCCTCCCTGCTCCCCATCAGGTAACACCTCACAATTGGAGGTGGAGGGAAGGGGACTGCTGCTGTGGCCCGGGCAGTCAGGGACAACCTGAGAGCTAGAGGGCAGGAGGCTGCCGCTCTGGTCGGGGCAGTCAGGGTCCACCTGAGAGCCGCAGCAACATACAGTAGATAAAAATGCTCTCCACCTTGATCGTGCAGAGGGCATGCGCTCCGGGGCCTCCTGAGGGTAAGTGACGGAGGACAGGGGTCTGCATCTCCAGGCCCAGCTGTCAGTGTAAACCAGAGAGCTGGTTTCAGGGGCCACCTCACAGCTAAAGGCAGGGGCAGGGGGATGCCGCTCCGGTCAGGGCAGTCAGGGGACACCTGAGAGCCGGAGGCAGACGGCATGGGGCTGCATCTCCGTCGGTTACGGGCCACCAGAGAGCCAAAGAAAGAGAGCATGGGTCTGGGTCTCCGGCCCAGACGGTCAGGGGCCACCTGAGAGCTGAGGGAAGAGGGCAGGGGACTGTGTTCCTGCTCCGGGCAGTCAGGGGCCACCTGAGAGCCAGCAATGGGGGGCTGGCGGTTGCGTACCCACTCCGGACGGTCAGGGGTCACCTGACATCCAGTAATGGGCGGCTGGAAGCTGTTTCCTTGCTGCAAAGAAAGAAAAGAAGTATTAAGGATTGATTATTATTATAAGTCCTGATAAAAAAAATAACAATAGTAAGTAGCATGCTTTGAGTGGAGTTGGAGGTTTAAGCAGTATCTGCTCAATTAGGGTTATCCTAAGTTTTCAAGCAAACATGTCAGTTTTGTCTTACTTTGAACTAGGGCTGCACGATTTTGGCAAAAAAAAAAAAAAAATCCCGATTTTTTCCTCTAAAAACTCGATTTTCGATTTTGATTTTTGGGTAAAACTACAAAAGACAACAGAAGTCAGCATGTCGTTTTCGTGAGCAGCCCAAAATGCAAGGCACTGCTCTGACGTCAAATCTGTGATAGTATCACGTGATGAACCCACAGAAGTTTATTTTTTCTTAATTAAATCTTTATTGAATGAAGTAGAGTATACAAACAATGTATACAACAAGAAAATAACAGAAGTTTGTCAGGGGGAATACACTATGATACAATGTTCAAATCAGAGCAAATACTTATGTTTTTTAGAGCCTGTTTGTTTCCAGATTTATCTAACAGCTTTAAATAAAGTTCAACATCTTTCAAAAAATTAATAATATTTGGTTTTGTGTTACAGAACTTACATTTGTGAATGAAAAATTTTGCAAGTAAGAGGACTAAATTTATATATATACATATATATATATATATATATACATATATATATATATATATATATATATATATATATGTGTATGTATGTATATATTTATTTATTTATTTATTTTTGGGGTATCTGGTCCACAGAAGTGATACCAGTGTAAGTCAGTCACAGGTATCAGTCGTGTGTGCGTGGACCACGTTAATATGAGTGATCCCCAAGAGGTTCTATTTAAATAGGGGGATCTGTGCGTGGAACAGACCGACCCAGGACACGCTGGAGGGATTCTATGTGTGGAGCTGGTGGATGTGTGTGGGCACAGGGCTGTCTGGGCTCCTCTGCTGAGGCTGATGACCCCGAGACCCGGACCCGGTTCGGAAGAAGACAGTACGGTACGGATCCGGGACAACGGAAGATGAGTGATCCGCATGCAGTTATATTTCAGTTGTTGGATTCGTGCGTGAAGCCCCGGCTTACATTACTATAAGTACTGCGGGTTCATTAACACATTTAAAGTCCGGTCATTACACGGACTTCTGTGACAGACTGCTGTCACTGATAGGAGGAGGAGCCTACGGGAGCCCGCAAGCGTGCGGCCCGGAGGCACGAGAGAGATGAAATCGATTTTACGATTTCCCTTTTTTAAAAAATCGTCCAAATTAAAAAATCCGATTTTGATTTAAAATCGATTAATCGTGCAGCCCTACTTTGAACAAACCTGGACGACTAACACCAAAAATTAGTTTAGATATAATTATCCATGTGCACCACAGCAAGCAAATAATTTGATAGCAAAAGAAAACTTATTTAACCATAATCAATATTTGAAGGATTTCAGTAAAGCAATAGATAGTTGGAAAGATATTGAACAATCTGAACTGGTTTACGTCAGCTTTAATCACTTCTACTCCGACTTGAAGTGTTATTTAGATAAATTGACTAGTTTTAATTCAGTTGTTCTTCTACATCAGTCTTAGATTTAAGTCGAACATGTCAGATTATTGAACTAATTTAACTTTTTCCGTCAGTTTAACTCCTCTTTTGAGTATTATTTAGATCATTTGAGTGATGTTGAAAGTGTTGCTTTTTACTTGTACACATCTATCTATCTATCTATCTATTGAGACAAAGTTTACGTGAGTTTTTCATCACTTTTAGTCCTACTTTAACCCATAAAGACCCAAACACCCTCTGGCGACCAACATCATTTACTGATATAAAAACATAAATAACAGTTGATCCACTAATTTAATCAATACATGTAAAAAATCAGTGTAAAATACAGTTTTTCTCCTTTTCATGGTCATCAGATATGACCCATTTGGACGTTCAGTCTCCATAGTTATCGTGGAAACACCTTCATCTTCTACATCATTGATTCAACAGTAAAACCCATGGAGTGGGATCAACGACAGTGGATGGACACGCTTGTTTTTATGTTCAGTTAATGATATATTTTACTGAAAAAGTCACTTTTTCCTCCACTTTCTTTCTTTTTGATATAATACCCCTCAATTTCAATTTGAGCTTTAATGGACATCAATCATGATCAGTGAATTAAATGCTGAAAAAAAAATTGATTTTCACAAAAGAATGCAACATACTGAACATATTCGAATAAATGAAGAGAAATCACTTAAAGGAGTGATGTTTGGCTTTTTAAACAAAAATTATATTAACTAAAAAATTAATTTTGCATGTATGACTACAGTAACTATGTGTGTACAGTAACTATGTGTGTAAAATAACTGTGGGTGTACAGTAACTATGTGTGTAAAGTAACTGTGTGAGTACAGTAACTATGTGTGGAAAGTAACTATGTGCGTACAGTAACTGTATGTGTACAGTAACTGTGCGTTCAGTAACTGTGTGCGTACAGTAACTGTGAGTAAAATAAATGTATGTGTACAGTAACTGTGTGCGTACAGTAACTGTATGAGTACAGTAACTGTGTGAGTAAAATAAATGTGTGTGTACAGTAACTGTGTGAGTACAGTAACTATGTGTGTAAAGTAACTGTGTGCGTACAGTAACTGTGTGAGTACAGCAACTGTGTGAGTACAGCAACTGTGCGAGTACAGCAACTGTGTGAGTAAAATAAATGTGTGCACAGTAACTGTGTGAGTACAATAACTTTGAGTACAGTAACTGTGTGAACAAAATAAATGTGTGTGTACAGCAACTGTGTTTATACAGTAACAGTGTGAGTACAGTAACTGTGAGTACAGTAACTGTGTGTGTAAAGTAACTGAATAAAGTAACTGTGAGTACAGTAACTGAGTGAGTACAGTAACTCTGTGAGTACAATAACTGTGTGAATAAAGTAACTGTGTGAGTACAGTAACAGTGAATACAGTAAATGTGTGTGTATAGTAACTGTGAGTACAGTAACTGTGTGTACAGTAAATGTATGAGGAAAGTAACTGTGAGTACAGTAAATTTTAATGTACATTAACAGTTTGAGTACAGTAACTGTGTGTAAAGTAACTGTATGAGTACAATAACTATGTCAGTAGAGTAACTGTGTGTGTACAAAAACTGTGTGAGTACGGTAACTGTGTGAGTAACGTAAATGTGTGTGTACAGTAACTGTGTGAGTACAGTACCTGAGTTAGTGCAGTAAGTACAGTAACTATGTGAGTACAGTAACTCTGTGTACAGTAGCATGTAAGTAAAGTAAATGTGTGAGTGCAGTAACTGTGTTAATACAGTAACTGTGTGTGTAAAGTTACTGTATGAGTACACTAACTGTATGAGTACACCAACTGTGTAAGTATGGTAAATGTATGAGTAAAGTAACTGTGTGAGTACAGTAACTGTGTGTACAGTAAATGTATGATTAAAGTTACAGATTTCTTTATTGCCATTTGACAGCACAGTGTACATACAGCACAGAGTACATCAAACAGGATTTCGATCGATGATTAGGGACATTGGGCCGCTGCAACGGGTGCGCTACCATAGAAACCATCAAGTAACTGCGTGAGTACAGTAAATTTTAATGTACATTAATAGGTTGAGTACAGTAACTGTGTGTGTAAAGTAACTGTATGAGTACACTAACTGTGTGAGTACAGTAACTGGGTGAGTACAGTAACTGTGTGAGTAGAGTAACTGTGTGACTACAGTAACTGTATGAGTAAAGTAAATGTGATTGTACAATAACTGTGGGAATACAGTAACTGTGTGAGTACACTAACTGAGTGAGTGCAGTAACCTTGTGAATACAGTAAATATGGCTGTAAAGTAACTGTATGAGTACAGTAACTGTGTGAGCACAGTAACTGTTTGTACAGTAACTGTGTGTAAAGAAAATGTATGAGTACAGTTACTGTGTGTACAGTAACTGTATGCACAGTAACATGTGAGTAAAGTAAATGTGTGAGTACAGTAACTGTGTGAGTGTAGTAACTGTATGAGTACAGTAACTGTGTGTACAGCAACTTTGTGAGTACAGTAACTGTGTGTACAGTAACGAGTAAAGTAAATGTTTGAGTACAGTAACGGTGTGAGTAAAATAAATATGTGTGTACAGTAACTGTGTGAGAACAGTAACTGTGAGTACAGTAACTGTGTGAGTACAGTAACTGTGGGTATACAGTAAGTGTATGAATAAAGTAACTGTGTGAGTACACTAACTATGTGTGTACAATAAATGTGTGTGTAGAGTAAGTGTGTGTAGAGAAAATGTGTGAGTAGAGTAAATGTGTGAGTACAGTAAGTGTGTGAGTACAGTAAGTGTGTGAGTACAGTAACTGTGTGAGTAGAGTAAGTGTGTGAGTACAGTAACTGTGTGAATAAAGTAACTGTGTAAGTACAGTAAGTGTGTGACTAAAGTAATAGTGTAAGTACAGTAACTGTGTGAATACAGTAACTGTGTGAGTACAGTAACTGTGTTTACAGTAACAAGTGAGTAAAGTAAATGTGTGAATACAGTAACGGTGTGTGTAAAGTAACTGTATGAGTAAAGTAACTGTAAGTAAAGTAAATGTGTAAGTACAGTAAATGTGTGTGTACAGTAACTGTGTGTACAGTAAATGTATGAGTAAAGTAACTGTGTGAGTACAGTAAATTTTATTTACATTAACAGTTTGAGTACAGTAACTGTGTGTACAGTAGCTGTGTGAGTACAGTAACCGTGAGTAAAGTAAATGTGCGTGTACAGTAACTGTATGAGTACAGTAACTGTGTGAGTACAGTAACATGTAAGTAAAGTAAATGTGTGAGTGCAGTAACTGTGTGAATACAGTAACAGTGTGAATGCATTCATACATACATTCATACAGTAAATGCATGAGTAAAGTAACTGCGTGAGTACAGTAAATTTTAAAGTACAGTAACAGGTTGAGTACAGTAACTGTGTGTGTAAAGTAACTGTATGAGTACACTAACTGTGTGAGTACAGTAACCGTGTGAGTACAGCAACTATGTGTGTTTAGTAACTGTGTGAGTAAAGTAAATGTGTGTGTACAATAACTGTGGGTATACAGCAACTGTGTGAGTACACTAACTGAGTGGGTGCAGTAACGTTGTGAATACAGTAAATATGGGCGTAAAGTAACTGTATGAGTACAGTAACTGTATGTACAGTAACACGTGAGTAAAGTAAATGTGTGAGTACAGTAAATGTGTGAGTGCAGTAACTGTGTGAGTGCAGTAACTGTGTGAGTAGAGTAACTGAATAACTACAGTAATTGTGTGAGTAAAGTAAATGTGTGTGTACAAAAACTGTGGGTATACAGCAACTGTGTGAGTACACTAACTGAGTGAGTGCAGTAACTGTGTGAATACAGTAACTGTATGTACAGTAACATATGAGTAAAGTAAATGTGTGAGTACAGTAACAGTGTGAGTGCATTAACTGTATGTGTACAGTAACTGTGAGTACAGTAACTGTGTGTGTAAAGTAACTATGAGTACAGTAACTGTGTGAGTACAGTAACTGCGAATACAGTAACTGTGTCTGTAAAGTAACTGTATGACTACAGTAACTGTGTGTGTAGAGTAACTTTGTGTGTACAGTAACTGTATGAGCACAGTAACTTTGTGAGTACAGTAACTATGTGTGTACAGTAAATATATGAGTAAAGTAACTCTCTGAGTACAGTAAATTTTAGTGTACAGTAACTGTTTGAGTACAGTAACTGTGGGTGTAAAGTAACTGTATGAGTACAGTAACTGTGTGAGTACAGTAAATGTATGAGTAAAGTAACTGAGTACAGTAAATTTAGATGTACAGTAACTGTTTGAGTACAGTAACTATAGGTGTACAGTAACTGAGTACAGTAATTGTGAGTAATGTAAATGTGTGAGTAGAGTAAATGTGTGAGTAGATTAACTGTGTATGTACAGTAACTGTGTTTATACAGTAAGTGTGTGAGTACAGTAACTGTGTGTAGAGTAACTGTGAGTTCAGTAACTGTGTGAATAAAGTAACTGTAAGTACAGTAACTGTGTGAATACAGTAACTGTGTGAGTACAGTAACTTTGTGAGTACAGTAACTGAGTGAATACAGTAAATGTGTGTGTACAGTAACCGTGTGTACAGTAAATGTATGAGTAAAGTAACTGTGTGTACAGTAAATTTTAATGTACATTAACAGTTTGAGTACAGTAACTGTGCGTAAAGAAACTGTATGAGTGCACTGTGTGAGTACAGAAACCGTGTGTTTACAATAACTGTGTGAGTAAAGTAAATGAGTGTGTACAGTAACTGTATGAGTATAGTAACTGTGTGAGTACAGTAATTGTGTGAGTACAGTAACATGTAAGTAAAGTAAATGTGTGAGTGCAGTAACTATATGTACAGTAAATGTATGAGTAAAGTGTGAGTACAGTGTGAGTACAGTAAATTTTAATGCACATTAACAGATCGAGTACAGTAACTGCGTGTGTAAAGTAACTGTATGAGTACACTAACTGTGAGAGTATAGTAACCGTGTGAGTACACTAACTGTGTGTGTACAGTAACTATGTGTGTAAAGTAACTGTCTGAGTACAGTAACTGTGTGAATACAATAACTGTGTGTGTAAAATAACTGTATGAGTAAAGTAAATGTGTGAGTACAGTAACTGTGTCTGCAAAGTAACTGCATGAGTACAGTAACTGTGTGTGTACAGTAACTGTGTGAGCATAGTAAATGTGTGTGTACAGTAAATGTATAAGTAAAGTAACTCTTTGAGTACAGTAAATTTTAATGTACAGTAACTGTTTGAGTACAGTAACTGTGGGTGTAAAGTAACTGTATGAGTACAGTAACTGTGTCAGTACAGTAAATGTATGAGTAAAGTAACTGAGTACAGTAAATTTTAATGTACAGTAACTGAGTAAAGTAACTGTGGATGTACAGTAACTGTGTGAGTACAGTAACTGTGTGTAAGGTAACTGTCCGTGTACAGTAACTATGTGAGTACAGTAACTGTGGGTGTACAGTAACTGTGTGATTACACTAAATGTGTGAAGTAAACAGTACAACAGTAAATCCACCTTGTAGTTTGATCTCAAACCTTTCAGATTATTCAATAAATCTTAGTTTCCATCAGTTTTACTTTTCTTTGTATTATTTAGATGAATTAAGCGACTTTTGATGAGTTGTGTTTGGTTTTTGTCTCAGTTTCATGTAAAGCTAATCAGTTTTTCCAGATATACCTTTTTTCCTTCAATCTAATGTCTTAGTTTGAGTTTTATTCAATAATCTGGCATGGTTTACATTAGTTTGTCATGTTTGAGTCCTGCTTGAACCTCCTCAGACCCAGGAAAAGGACACATTTGGCCTTTTTTTTTTTTTTTGAACTTCTTTTTATTTAGATTTCATGTGTGTAGCCATACAGTGCATTGTAACAAATCATTATATACCAGAGATATATGTATATATATATATACATACACACACACACACACACACATATATATATATATATATATACATACACATACATACATATATATACATATACATCTCAGTCTTAATGGGGGTAGTAGTCCATGGTTGTATCAAGTCCAAGGCTACAGGGACCAGAATATTCAGGAGAGGTCAACATCAGCCATTAAAATACAACATGGTAGAACCTTGACATTCTTTCAGAATCTGAGATAGAACAAAATAGCAATCCACAACAGCAACAACAGTGAAAAGCAACAACACTTACATCAAATTAAAATGTGACTTAATGTGGGTCCAGTTGTTCATAAATATTTCTCTTTTCATTTGTAACACTGCAGTGGTATATTCCATGTTGTACACATCCTGAATTCTATCCCTCCATTGGACTATTGTGGGGGGTTGTGGCTTTAACCAAGAGGTTGTTATTACTTTGTTTGCAATCAATAAAAGTATTCTAAGCAGTTTTGTTTGACTGTTTTCCTGAAGATCCTCAGGTATTATGCCCAGTATAAAATGTGATGGTTTCATTGGTAGGTCTATGGACAAACATGCTTTTATTTCTCTTTGAATATTTTTCCAATATTCTGATAATTTTGGACAATCCCAAAATATATGTGTATGGTCTCCTACCAAGCCACAACCCCTCCAACACAAAGATGAGGTATTGCTCCATCTCGATATTATACGAGGCGTTCTGAAGTATCTCATTTTTAGCTTCCATCCGTATTCCCTCCAATTAGGACTATTTGTTGTTTTATGTCCCTGTTCAAATGAAGTTTCCCATTGTTCATCAGAAATTATTATGTTCATCTCTAGTTCCCATTTCTCTTTAATATCTAAATTATTCTCTCCCATATCCTCATTTATTATCTTATATAAATATGATATAAATTTTTTCTTCACTGTTCCATCTATTGTTGAAATTAAAAAGTGTTCTATTTTAGATGGTAGAGAGCAGAGCTTTTCCCGTTCTGGATGTCTGTTTAAGTAGTCTCGTATTTGTAAGAACCTGAAAAAGTCCTGGTTTGATAAATCATATTTTTCCTTAAGTTGTTCAAATGATTTTAATATAGTTCCTTCAAATAACTGGTCTAGAACTTCTAAACCCTTTTCTTTCCATCTTTCAAAGCCCTTATCAAGTTTTGATGGGAGAAATTCTGGATTGTTGGCTATTTTCATGGCCCTGGATATAGTCTTAGGTAGTTGTAATTTTTTCCTAACAGTAAGCCATATCTTCAAAGTATTTTTAACCCATATATTTGAAAACTTCTTCATCCTACCAGTATCTAAGTTAAGAAATGGGATGGAGTTCAATGGAATATCTGAGCATTCAGACTGTTCCATTCCTACCCAAATAGTATCCTTTTCTTGAAGTATCCAGGAGACCATGGGTCTTAATTGGGCAGCCCAATAGTATATTTTCATGTTAGGCAAACTCAGGCCTCCATTGATTTTTGTGCACAATAATCTTCTAAATTTAAGCCTTGGGGGTTTACTTTGCCATATGAATTTTGAGAACCATTTATCTATGGTGGTGAAAGTAGCGGAGGAGACATAGATAGGTAAAGACTGGAAAAGAAAGAGCAGTCTGGGCAGAATATTCATTCTTATGGTTTCTATTCTTCCGATTAAAGAAAGTGGTAACATTTCCCATCTTATAAGATCTGCTTTTATACTATTCATCAATTTTCCATAATTGTTTTTAAACAATTTTGATATGTCTGCCGTTAAAATTATCCCTAGGTATCTGAATTTTGTGACCAGTGAAAATTAAAACTTCCTGTTAATTGAGTAGGCCATTGTCCTTTAAGCATCATAGCTTCTGATTTTGTTTGATTGATCTGATAACCAGAAAGTTCACCATACTCTTTCAGAGTATCCATTAAGGCAGGAACAGATGTAATTGGTTCACTTATGTAGGTCAAGATGTCATCTGCGTATAGGGATATTTTATGTTCTGTATTCCCCATATCCCTTATGCCTTTTATTTTGTTATTTTGTCTTATATATGTTGCTAAGGGTTCAATATTAATGGCGAAAAGCAGAGGGCTAAGACAATCTCCTTGCCTCACCCCTCGCTTCAATTCAAAGAAATCAGAACAGCATCCATTTACTCTGACCCTTGCTTTTGGTTTTTTATAAATAGTTTTAACCCAGTTTATAAATTTTTGATGAAATCCCATTGTAGACAGCGTCTTATACAGAAACTCCCAATTCACAGTATCGAATGCCTTCTGTGCATCAAAGCTTATGAGCATTGATGTCTGTTTATTTTTCTTCGCATAGTTAATAATATTCAAGGTTCTCCATATATAATTAGAACTCTGTCTGCATGGGATGAACCCTGTTTGGTCTGACTTAATTAATAATCCAATATATACTTGAACTCTTCGTGCTAAAATACTTGTCAACAGTTTTTGATCATTACATAGCAAACTAATGGGTCTATATCCTTCACAGAATGTTAATTCCTTCCCTTCCTTATGAATTACAGATATGATAGCCTGTGACCAAGTTTCAGGAGGGTTGTCCCTAGAAAGGGCGTATCTAAATACCCTTGTTAATACTGGTGCTAGATCATTAATAAAGCATTTGTAAAATTCTCCGGGAAGTCCATCTACTCCTGGGGATTTATTATTTTTCATTCTTTTTATTGCATCTCTTACTTCAGCTTCTGTGATGGGTGAAACCATTTGTGATGATGCCTCTTTCGTTAATGTGGGTAACTTTAATTTTTCAAGGAAAATGTTGGTGTTATCAGTTGTTGATTGTAATCTGGGTTCTCTGTATAAATTTTTGTAAAATGTCGCAAATGCCTCTGCTATTTCTTTGGGGTGTGATATATTTTAGTACTTGTTGGATGGACTATTTTGGCGACAGTTCGGTCAGCTTGAGCTTTACGGAGTTGAAAAGCTAGGAGACGACTAGCCCTGTTTCCACTCTCATAATATCTTTGTTTAATGAATCTTAAAGCTCCTTCTGCTTTGAGTGATAAAAGTTTATCTAAAGTTTTTCTTGCTTCCTTGAGTTCAGTAATAATCATATCATTTGATCTTGTATCTTTGTGTTGTGTCTCTAAAAGTTTTATTTTGTTTTCTAGATTCAGCTGGTCCTCCAGTCGCTTTCTCTTCTGTTGTGATGATATCTGTATGATTTTTCCTCTTATGACCGCTTTTGCTCCCTCCCATAAGATTGCAGGATTAACTTCTCCATTATCATTTATCTCAAAATATTCTTTTAAGACTTGTCTCAAGTCATCTACAATTTCTGTATTATTCAGTAGTGAGACATTCAGTCTCCAATACTTAAAGAATGAATGCGTTCCTAAATCTATTTGTAATATGACCGGAGCATGGTCACTTAAGGTTATAGGTTCAATATGGCAATCAATTACTTTATAAATATATTGTAGAGGTAGACAGAAAAAATCGATTCTAGAGTAGCTATTATGAACATTAGAGAAGAAACTGAAATCTTTCCCTTTAGGGTTTTTAGTTCTCCATGGATCTACAAGTCCCAATTCAGAAATGAAATTATTTAACATGTGTGTTTTAGGACTTGGGGGTCCCTTTTCCATTGGGGTCCTATCTATCTTTCCATCTTGTACTGCATTAAAGTCTCCTCCTACTACTAACATACCTTTTGCATTATCTGCTATTACATTCCCCAGTTCTTTAAAAAAAGTTGGATCGTGTTCGTTTGGAGCATAAACATTCAAAATTGAGATATCAGATTCCCCCATTCTTCCTATTACCATAACAAATCTTCCTAATTTGTCCTGTACCACCTTTTCTGCACTAAAAGCCACAGTTTTGTTTATTAAAATTGCAACCCCTTTTTTCTTTCCATTGGAAGCACTATATACTAGTTTGACCCATTCTCTTCTTAGTTTTAGATGTTCATTTTGATTTAAGTGAGTCTCTTGTAACAGAGCAATAGAACAATGCATTTTTTTCAACTGGTTTGCTATTTTTTTTCGTTTTATAGGATGATTTAAACCATGGACATTGTAACTGACTATAGTCAATTTATCCATTTGGACAGCTGTACCCCTTCATACATCCTTTAAAGATAAACACAAGTTTTCCTGAAAACATATAATGCACTTCATATGACCACACAATAACACCCTTTACATGTAGCATCGAACATTGTAGAGAACAGAGATGAAAATAAGAACATTCATCAAACAGGAAGAAAAAACTGACTTCCAAAAACCCGACTGATTTAAAACCCATCAGTCTCACCAAGGACAGAGAGTAGTGACAGTCTCTCCGGGTGTGCACACAGTGCGAGTGGCTAAACGTAAGTCGGATGTCTTTACAATAGCCCGTAAACGGTAAATTTACCAAAATAATAATCTTAAAGCAGAAAGTATCAAAACAAAAAGAAAAAAGTAAAGGGAACTCAGTTGAGGAGAGTCTATTTTTCCAATATATTTCCCTGTAGCTTTCTATGGATAAACTAGCCAAAACATATCAGTATTGCTTTACAGTTGTCTATGTATTAATTGACATTTCACCGCAGTTTACTCACGGTATTAAATGAGTCCACAGTCATTTTCCATTGTAGAAAAATCCCTTCAGATCCGCGTTGGTCATCATGCCCCGTCTATTTGAAGTCTCGGTCCAATTATTCCGTGAAAGTTTGGTGAGCAGTGTCTCCCGTTCATCCACTTCAACGTGGACACCCAAACCCTCCAGTGTTTCGGCTGCATCTGCGAGGGATGTGAAGGTCTTTACTCCGGATTCCAGGTGAAGTTTCAGCTTGGCTGGAAATGGCGATTGTGCTTTTATGTTCTTCTCTTTCAGTCGCTTTATTACGTCTCTCACTTGCTTGCGTTTCCTCTGGGTATCCACTGTATAGTCCTGGTCAAAAAAAATTTTCTGCTCTTTATATGTCGTTCCTCCGCGGTGTTTCCATGCTTCCTGGATCACCCTTTCTTTGGTTCTGTAATCCAGAAATCGAACGATGATGGACCTGGGTGGACTCTCTGGGTTTTTCGGCTTCATAGTTAAGGAGCGGTGTGCTCTCACTATGTTTAGGTTCAGGTCTCCTGGTAATGTAAGTGATGTTCGGATAAGGTCACTAATGAAATCTATCATGTTACTGTTGTTTTCTTCGTCTTCTTTTACTCCGTAAATGCGTAAATTGTTCCTTCTTGCTCTGGATTCAAGGTCCTCACATTTCGCGGATATGCTAGCATCTCGATAAAGTAAATAGCGTAGGGCTCTTTCACTTCGTTGTGACTTTTCCTCCGCAGCAGCCAACCTCTCTTCATATTCTGTCAGTCTAGACTCAAGTTGTGTCGTTCTTTCAGTTACTTCACTGAGTGCAGTTTCTACTCTTGTTAAAGATTCTTTGGTATCTTTCGAGGCTTCAGCATGTTCCTTTCTTAAGGTGCGCAACTCAGCTAGCATAGCTGCCATGCTGTCCTCGCACACTGCACTCTGTTCGGAATCATTTTGTTGGTCCTTCGATGCTTTCGGTGGTTTATTAATCCTCTTTTCCGTCTCTTTTCTGAGGCTTGTCATGATGACCACTTTATACAATTAATTTAAAATGGAAAATAAAAGTAGGACTGATTATTGGCTAGTTTATAAGCACTCTCCTCAGGAGCTCCGAATTCAAGCTGCTGCCTTAGTCATCGCGTCACCGGAAGTCTCACATTTGGCCTTTTTAAATTACATAATTGCCTTCATTGGAAACATGACACAACCATTTTTTCAGGTGCATTATTTAAATGTTTTCTGCCCTTTGCAGTGGACAGTTTTGATGTTGTAGTTTTTTGGTTTGAAGTTGTGAACCTCTTCCCCATAAACATGGACAGTAAACCCATATGTGGGTCTGAGGAGGTTCACTGTCATTTACATCAAATGAACAGACTGAAATTAGGAGCAGATTCTTACCTTCCGCATGGTGAGAAGAAGGCCGGTCCTAATCCCGCTCCCGGTCGGTCCTGGTCCCGGTGCTGATCCTGGTCCTTGTCGGTTTTTCAGGTCCTGGGTCTCCGGTTCTTCTTCTCCTGCTGGTCTGTCGATGGTTATATCCGCTATCTTCAAAGCTATGGCTGAAATTATCTTGAGCTCTAGCACACTGAACTTCTCTTCCAGATCCGAAAGGGAAAAGTGACGGTTAACAGCCAGCCACTAGATTTATACATTTCATAGTCCTGTAACCTAGCAACAGTACAATTCCAATTTTTAGAGCTCCGAACCTTTTTAAAGCAGTAATTATTCAAAATGTGTTACTGACCCTTTGCACCGACGTCACCGTTATCACGTGACTAGGGGTTCAACCCATGGTGGACGGCAAAAGCAACACAACAAACAAACAAATGAGCGACGGATTCTGTCTACCAGCACTGAAAATAAAGTTTTGGAGTTGTCCTGCGAAGTGACTCACCTTACTGGAGGGCACAAAGAACGTTATTTGGAGAAGCTAGCGATAGCAAGGCTAGCTGCCGACCCTTACCTTCTCCCTCCTGATGTGTTTACGGATTTAGCAAAATCCTCCAGTCCACCGGAGTTTAAAGCACACGGTCTGTACCATTCTGTTCTAAATGGAGTGTCCCCGTGTACACGTACTGATCTAAAAGCATACAAAAGTCTGGATGACAGCAGTTCTTAGTCTCAGGTAAGTCGCTGTACTGCGCTCACGGCAGATGAATGGATCTCATAAGGAAAGCTACAGCTAACGTTAGCTAGCTAGCGGTGTATTTTTTTAACATGTTTCCCCCAGCGTGCCATCCAAACTCAAATAGACTGTAACCAAAAGCAGCTCTAATTAACAAACATTGTTTAATAATGTTAGTGGCTGTCCTAAGTAGCCTACAGTATTAACTCTGTTGTTGAGTGTCTGCCTTTCTACTATCTACACACAGTCATATGTAAAGTTCGACCACTATAATATATGACACAGCATAATGACAATTACTGTATTTTATATAACATAGAGTAGCTGGTAAAAAAAAAAAAAAAAAAAAAAAAAAAAAAAGCAGCCACTACAACAGAGCTAATACTGAAGGCTACTTATGATAGCCACTGGAACATAGTGGCTCATAGTAGTTAACCCAGTCTAGCCACCTAGCTAGCATTTGGTGGAGCTAATATGCTATGGACACAAACAGAGCCTGTTCCATCTGTAATATCAGGTCCATCAGATCCAGGCTCTGTGTGGAACCAGCTGAAACCATGGGTGTCTGTGAAGTAGGATGGAACTGTTGTGTGCAACCGCTGTACGTGTAAAGCAGGGTTAAAAACAAACAAAAACGAGAACGTTCAGATCAAATTCCATATTAGCCGGTTTGCCGTCCAGTGTACAGTCCGGCACTTCCGCCGTCCGTCATGGCGCTCGTTTGCGGCGTGAACAGAGCGTGACATAACGTGCAAAGGGTCAATAATGCAGTGTTTCCTGTGGAATTGATCTGTTTGTGTGGCGCGCGCGTGGGTGGGGTGGGGTGGGGGGGCTCGGCCGCACACGTGCAGTTCATCTTGGGGGAGCACGTGTCTGCCTTTCGGTTGGTTACCACGCATGCGTAGAACGTCCACATAATACTGTGGGGGTATGGGGGGGGGTGCAGTGGTACATGGATTTTGCCGTGGCACCTGTACCATAGGAAACAGTATAATGCACCACTGTTCAGCTGAAATGTTTCCAAAGTTTTATTTTTCATTTAAGCACAAACGGTTAATGAAAGAAACAGAGAAATAATTGGACAGACACACAGTACAAGTATCCAGATAAGTGACAAAGTTGTTAAATATATGAGGTTTTATGCCCAGTTGTACCTGTAAAATGGTCATTAGTCACTACTGTGCCATAATATTGAATATTTTTGAATTAATTTGACTGCTGCAGTTGTATGTTTCATTTTACTGTTGTGACACTGAGCTCAGTGAAGTAGTTTAGATACTATTGGGTTTAGTAGTTACCGTCCACCATTAGACCACAACATGCACCAAAAACGGCCACAACCGCAAAAAGTCCTGATCATCTCAGTGGCAGTATTTTCTATTCCCTACACTGAAGAGTTATCATGTTAATGTGTCACATATATAGTTTTTATTTTTATGTTGGATTTTTAATAAAATATATTCAGTCACACAGTCAACTAAATCACACAGAAAGTGGTTGCGCTCACAGAGGCTGAAAAAAGAACAGACATATTATAACTATATGGACAACTGAAAGGTATATTTGACGTACAATGGAACAGAAACATTTGGTGATCACATGATAACTCTTCAATAAAGGGAAGAGAAAACACTGCCTCTGAAATGCTCACTGTTGGCTACATTTGATGTTTTAATCACCACTGACCATGTATGCTGTCATCAGACATGTGGGTCATTTCAGAATCAGGGGTACATTTCGCATCTCCGAGACACACTCATTGTTTTTCTCCCCAGACAAATCTTTATTGAATCAGTTTTTAATAATACTACTAATTGAATTGAACTTTAACAAATAACAATGCTTTTTGTATATTTTTGACAAAATGTATACAGAAAATATTAGCCTAAGGAGTCCCACCCCATCCAAAATTGACTGTCTTTGGTTCAGGATTCATATATTGAACTTGAATTAAAATGAAATAATTTAATAGAATTTTCTTTTTTTTTGTGCTCAGTCTAATAACATCAATAAAATCAATTGCAGAGAATATCTATTTTCTGTATTATATGAAATTTCAGTGGTAAATAAATGTGTTTTATGTCTGTCTATATATAGAGATCTTTAAATGTTACTGATTTTCTCCTGGAAAATTGTTACGACTACTTAAGTAACAAATTGGGTTCACATGAAGTGCCTTACTTCCTGTGAGTTCAAACTAATAGCTCCTCAAAAGAAAAGCATTTCTTGTCAACCATATAATCCTATTTAGAGGGTTAGTTGACACATGCTTGTAAATATTGTAAACTGTATTTCAACATATTATGATCATATCACTAAGTGATATTATTAGCATATCACTTATTTAAGTGTCTCAATTACACTCTATCATTTTCAAGAAACAATTCATTTGATGATTCATCTGATTAGTGTATTTTTCTTTTTGGTATTAGCTACATGATCAAGTTCTGGAGATTCTGGGTCATAAATATTAAAAATTTGAATTACCACCATAAATGGGTGGAATGGCTAGTGTGACTGTGCTACACAATCAGAGAGATGCAAAGACTACCATCACTTTTGGCTGATATTTCACCCTTAGCTCAAAGTGTTGAAGATATTTTGTGTGCTATGGTGGATTTCTTTGGTTATTTGTCATTCTTCTGGTTTATAAGAGGGAGTCAAGTAACATCTGGTCAGACGGAAGAAGATGCCTCGCCAGATGTGCACCTTGGTGTTGCATCACCACAGCAGAGCACCGATGCACCTCAACAAATCAACGCCAAGCGTGGTCACCAAAAAAGGACAGAGGCAAGTTGTTTGAGGTTGTCTAATTTACAGTAATTAGGTACTTGCTGTAAATAGGTAAAGGCTGTAAATGGGTATTACAGCAAAGAGGTGTTTGCTTTAATCCAGTCTCTCAAATAAGGGTACGTGCACCCCCAGGGCTACTTGGAGAAGCCCAGGGGGTACTTGGAAAAAAAATTAAATTAAATTAAAAAACAAAACATATACATATATATATATATATATATATATATATATATATATATATATATATATATATATATATATATATATATATTTTTTTTTTTTTTTTAAATACATTAAGTCATCATAGACTGAATACAAAATAAAAGAGAATTAATGCTGAAATATAAAACACAATAAATGTATTAATATAATAAAATGGACACTCCTAGTTATATTGTCAATTATCTTGTTTAAGCTTTAGTAACATTTTAAGAAAATTTCTATTTTATATTACTCAAGATGAGTTTATTTTAGTAAATAAGTCATTATTTTTTGTTAATGAAAGGTTAATTTATTAATTTACCAATTAATATATTTTTCTTGTCAATTAAAGAGGGCACTTTTCAATTTATATTTTGCACTCAAAATGTACTTGGGTCTAGGAATGGGAATCGTTAAGAATTTAACGATTCTGATTCCATTATCTATATTGCTTATCGATTCTCACTGGGTGAGGGAATAAAAGAATACAAACGGGTATGTTTGTATTAACTGTCTTTTATATTTCCATCTCTGCACAGAAAACATAACATCTACAGTATGTACAAATAATAACAGATGATGCCAGGCTGGTTGGGGGGGGGGGCGTACAGTGAAAGTGAAACTAAAGATGCTTCACTAATTCCTCTATTGCCGCATTTCTACTACGTGGAACCGGTTCGACTCGGCTCGTCTTGTATCCTGTTGTTGTGCACCTCATTTCCTTTCCCTTCTTACCTTCGGAAACTTGTATTTGAGGAGTTACGACGTTTGTTGCCCTAACCAGAACCGGCCCGGCATTCACTCTGGCGCTACATTCACAAGTGCCGCTAAGTAGAGTATTAAATATGTGACGTTCCTGTAAATGCTTCACATGCTGTGGACAAATGTTTGAGCAGATCGGAGGGATTCCACCCTTTTGAAGACATGGAAGCTTTGCAAGTGTTCCAAGTAAGTGGACCTGTTGTCATCATTTTTAGACCATTTCTGCCTCAACACCATGTTGGCTACATTCTGACCAAAACAATGCAGCGTACGTGTGATGTCATCACGCATGCACAATGAAGGCAGAATCGATAAGCAGAATCGTTAAGCAGGCAGGCAAACGATTCCAAGGAATCGAGCTACTGGGAACCGGTTCTCAAAAAGAACCGGTTCTCGATTCCCATCCCTACTTGGGTCAGTGACAAAACATGGGTGACAAGGTTAGTAATTTAAAGATATTTTGAAAATTTAATTTCAATGCTTGAGTCAAGTTTATTAGTGTGTTGATTTTTCAGTTTTGCTTGATTTATACATTTTGAGAAGGGATTTATACTTTTTTCCATAAGTTTAAAAGTTACTGTCCATGAAAATGTCAAGTGGTGTAACCCAAATAGAATGAGAAATGTATTTAGAGTTTCTCTACAAAATGAGTAGCTGAGGGAGCAGATTTAAATCATCATTTTGTTTTACAAGTGCCCTTTAAAAGATTCCAAGACAGATAATATCTAAATCAGAAATGTGTGTCTTTTTGTGTCAGTGAGCATACACACATACCAAACAGCACATCTGTTTTTCCACAGAACCTTTGACCAAATTAGTTTAAAAGGCAGAAATTCTTTCTTTACCTTTCAATAGACATTTAAAACAAATCCTACAAATATCTATTTTGCATTTTTATATATTTTGGGTAAAATACTGGTTATACCAAAAGACATAAACCAGTTCCACCATAAGACAGTGCCATCCCATTAAGCCAAAAGTAGTTATTAAAGACATTAATAATGAATATCCAAGCATAAAAGTCCACAAGAGGAACTGAAATGTTTTTTATAATTATTTTTAATGTATCCAAATTAAATATTGTCCATTCTGGAACAAAATGTGACTGACAAACAGAACAATCATCTCTGCGTATAAAACAAGGTAAATGTCAGTTAACAGTCCTCAAGATGAGCAACTCATTTAAGAAGTTCTGAAATAGAACACATAACATTAAGAACTAGTCTCTGCTTTTAAAGAATATGAGCTTGGAAATCTTTCCAGTTGTCAGAATTTAATTTTGAGTGGTGTGAGTTTAGGGGTCCCGGCTCAGACATGGTCAGCAGTCCATCAGATTCAACATAGAACTAGATGTCAGGTGGATGAGGCCAGCTGAACTGGTTCCTCTCACCCAACTGCTGCATCAAACACACCTTTATGGACCTGATTTACTGAAGGTTTGCACCCATTATTTGTGATCTTAGTAAATCAGGCTCTCTGTCTTTACCCTTTAACACCTGAGTGACTTGTCCCACTAAGGGCTTCTATCATACCTTACAAGAACTAATTTGACATTTAGCTTTTGCAGACATTCGGCAGAGGTGGAGGGAAGGCTTTCTGTTTGGATGCAGAAGTCAGCTGTAAATGGGCTGGAACAGTGGCGTACTTCAGACTTTGCACAAAAACATGAAACCTCTGTCCATCAGATCACAGATATCACTTGGTGAATCTGGAATGTTCCTTTCACTGGTGGGATATTAGCTGGGACACAGTCATCATATTACAAAATGGACTCCTCTGAATTCAACAGACAGAAAAAGACAGAAAATAACAAATACTGAAGCATTTATTAACTGAAATAAATAGATAACACAAATGTCATTGATATTTCAATAAATGTAAAAAGAAATATTTTTGGTCATAAAATAAATTAAATTGATTATTTATGTGAATTTAATCAGTCTAAAAGTATTGATTAAAAAAAGCCAAGTTTCATTTCTTTTGAAGCTGCCTGTTCACCTTTATCAATGAATATCACTGCTAATAAAGCTTCTTTAAAAAAAAAAAAAATCATAGATCTGTAATCAATAAATGTACCATGTTGGTCTTAAATGGAAACATTCACTAAAGGGATCAACTGATGTAACTAGTCACACCAACATTTCAATTTCAAATCATTTTTTCAGGCATTAATATGGACACCTATCATCAGCCTTGACCTTATTGTAAATATCTTAAACAGATTTTTTCAAATTAATAATTTTTTTTTTTTTTTTTTTTGGCCATTTCAGTAGTTTTCCTTGGGTCATACCACTTAACATATAAACGTCAGAGCACAACATCATGTCCTAAAAATGTCCAAATAACTCATGTTTTTAAGAGAGATAATGACCTTGACACAGGTTGAGTAGGATCAGTAAGTGTCTTTCTTGAAGATGCAATTTCCTGTCACATGATCTTCTTTTGCAGTATTAACAAAATGGCCGCTAAGGGTGGTTCTACCATCTTGACAATTCATTAAGTTTACTTGACTGTCAAGATTCCCCAAATGAATACTGAAATTTAAATAATTATTTAAAAAAATACCTTCCATTCTTGTTACATGAATATAATGGGAGATTATGCCAAACTACACTATATTGCAAAAAGTATTTGCTCACCTGCCTTGACTCACATATGAATTTCAGTGACATCCCATTCCTAGTCTATGGGGTTCAATATGACGTGGGTCCACCCTTTGCAGCTACAACAGCTTCAACTCTTCTGGGAAGGCTGTCCACAAGGTTTAGGAGTGTGTTCAAGGGAATTTTTGACCATTCTTCCAGAATCGCATTTGCGAGGTCACACACTGATGTTGGACAGAAGGCCTGGCTCTCAGTCTCCGCTCTAATTCATCCCAAAGGTGTTCTATGGGGTTGAGGTCAGGAATCTGTGCAGGCCAGTCCAGTTCATCCACACCAGACTCTGTCATCCATGTCTGTATGGACCTTGCTTTGTGCACTGGTGCACAGTCATGTTGGAAGAGGAAGGGGCCAGCTCCAAACTGTTCCCACAAAGTTGGGAGCATGGAATTGTCCAAAATGTCTTGGTCTGCTGAAGCATTCACAGTTCCTTTCACTGGAACTAAGGGGCCAAGCCCAGCTCCTGAAAAACAACCCCACACCATAATCCCCCCCCCACCAAACTTTACACTTGGCACAATGCAAGTAATGTAATGCAAGTAATGCAAGACAAGTATCGTTTTCCTGGCGACCGCCAAACCCAGACCCGTCCATCAGATTGCCAGATGGAGAAGCGTGATTGGTCACTCCAGAGAAGGCGCCTCCACTGCTCTACAGTCCAGTGGCTTCGTGCTTTACACCACTGCATCTGGCGTTTTGCGTTGCACTTGGTGATGTATGGCTTGGATGCAGCTGCTCAGCCATGGAAACCCATTCCATAAAGCTCTCTGCACACTGTTCTGGAGCTAATCTGAAGGCCACATGAAGTTTGGAGGTCTGTAGCCACTGACTCTGCAGAAAGTTGGCGACCTCTTCGCACTGTGCGCCTCAGCATCCGCTGACCCCTCTCCGTCAGTTTACGTGGCCTACCACTTCGAGGCTGAGTCGCTGTCGTTCCCAAACACTTCCACTTTCTTATAATACAGCTGACAGTTGACTGTGGAATATTTAGGAGCGAGGAAATTTCAGGACTGGATTTGTTGCACAGGTGGCATCCTATCACAGTTCCACGCTGGAATTCACTGAGCTCCTGAGAGCGACCCATTCTTTCACGAATGTTTGTAAAAGCAGTCTGCATGCCTAGGTGCTTGATTTTATACACCTGTGGCCATGGAAGTGATTGGAACACCTGATTCTGATTATTTGGGTGGGTGAGCCAATACTTTTGGCAATATAGTGTATATTTAAGGCATTTTAAACCAAATTTTGCACTTTTTAATCAAGGTAAATTATTTGGTGCAAGGTTTTTATGGTTACACCAATTAGACATTTTCATGTAAAACTGTTAAATGCACACCCAAAATAGATCTTTATATTTTCCATTCAAGACTACATTTAAAAGATGTCTTTGAGCATTCTCTAAAGTTATTTTAAACTTTTAAGTCCTTCAAATGTATATAAATGGCTGGGATAAAAAAAAAAAAATATATATAGGCATCAAGTCATTGACCCACTTATAAAAATTTGTTATTTTTAATATATTACAGTTAAATGTATGTTGTTTCTTAACAAAGTTTTGAATATTAAAGCAAACTCCTTTGACACAGGAACAAATTTTGCCTAATTTTTTAAATTAATAATGCTGAAGCGAGACTTGGGGATACAAGACTAAAAAAGTATATTTCAAGGGGTACTCCACTTTAAAAAGTGTGAGAATCACTGCTCTAATGAGACATGGAGCTTCAATAGTATTTCAGTTGCTCATAGGTTTGGAAACAGAAATGATTATGTTGTTTTGTTTTTTGTGTTTTTTAGCAGCTCGGCAGCCTGTTAAAAAGAGGCTGTGGGAAAAAGACAAGGTCCTGGCTGTGGAGAAGCACATGATGTCCTTCATCACTACCTGCCATGTTTCAGGGAAAAATGACTGCGATAAGTGCCTTGAACAGGAAAAAGTAGCCCTCAGAAACAGGAATTGGTTGGCTATCCAATTTTACATCAAGAGCAGAATCACAGCTCTTAAGAGGAAAGTTTAGAACAGGGCTGTCAAACTCAGTTTAGTTCACGGGTCACATTCAACCATATTTGGTCTGCAGTGAGCTGGACCAGTAAAATAATTACATAATAATATATGAATAATGTCAACTCCAAACTGTTTTAGAGTGAAAAAAGTAAAACTATATCATGAAAATGTTTACATCTACAAATTGTATCATTAAAATAATGCAAGTAACATAAACAAACTAGAAGCACTCGGAGAGCGCAGACCTCTGCCAAGGCTGATCAGTGGCCCCCCCACCCCCGATCACCACCAAAATGTAATCATTTCTTCCTTATCCCATTTCCAACAAACCCTGAAAATTTCATCCAAATCTGTCCATAACTTTTTGAGTTATGTTGCACACTAACGGACAGACAAACAAACAAACAAACCCTGGCAAAAACATAACCTCCTTGGCGGAGGTAACTAAAATTTCGGAAGAAAAATAGGTGCAATTTTACCAATATTCTGCCTCAGTTTATCATTTACATGTGTTCATTATAACGTACAGATCAAAGTGGATCTACAAACACACAAAACATTTAAATACAGAATATTGTTAAAATTGCTCTGAATTCTAGTTAGACATTTCAGGTTTTTCATATGTCTTCACATTTTTTGTGAAATTATAGTTTGTTTTTGTATAAATGCAGTAAAATTACATGAAAATGTTTGCATTTACAGAGAAATATTTTGAGTTGTCATTATTTATAGGTTATTATGGCAGTATTTTACTGATCTGAACCACTTGAGACTGAATTGGTCTGACTGTGGAACCTTAACTAAAATGATTGTTAATATCTTTATGTAATTTTTGCATTTTGCATGGTTTAGAATGTTCATCTCAGACTCCTTTAATAGTCCTGTCTGTGAATGGTCAGTGCCAGATCTAAGTCTTATTGACATCTAAGAGTTTTTGAGTAAGTATGTCAGTCACCTGGAAAATGTTGAATAAAAGTGTTAAGCTTTTAAAATGCACCCACTGGTCCAAGTCTCATGTTTGGAACAGCCTACAACAATTTATAAACATTTAAATGGGAAAATGAAAAATGTACGGATATACTGCCATTAACAGCAGACGTAGTTAATATGAAGTGTTTCACCCATGATGCCGTTATGTATGAGACTTGATGTGGCGCCTTATCTGAGTGACAGTATATCATTATTCTCATGGAGACTTTTAGAATCCCAATCTTATTTATCTATATTCATGCAAGCACATACATTACAAAAAGGAGACAGTTCTTGACTACTATAGCAGGCATTCAATTGTTATTTATTTGCACAGTGTACCACAAAACACAAAGCAGCATCATTTTCAAAATGGTCCAAATCCAGCAGCACTGCACTGTGTTAAATGAAAAATACAGTTCAGGCATCCAAGAGAAAGGGGAGTACTTTCTCCCCAAAGAAAAATTCAAATCCACTTGTAAGAAAGATGCTTCCTGTGAACTTTAAATGTATATCAGGGCAGGTTTGGCAGTAAATTAAGAGACAAATATAGCGATAATTAAATGTCTTGTCCCTAAGATGGTCTTGTAATACTTGGAGGAAATATGCTGCTCAAAATCGTAGCATGGCACAAAATGGACCAAAGTTTCCAGGCTTCACGTGCTAAATATGATGTTGAATCTTGGTTCCATGGCACTTTAATGCAACTGACAAGTGTTCAATGGTTCCACAATGTAGGTCTGGCCTGAGTTCTGTGTAAATTTGTCCCAGGAAGAGAGAAAACCCAGACCGTGTCTATGTACTGACTCCAGATGTTGTGAAATACCAGACAAGTCCCCATATGTGATTGTTTAGTCAGGTCAGGGAACTCTACTTTGTCTAATTGGTAATGTGAGGTGTTAACCTACACTCCAGGATGCTGCCTGATTTTTTTCAGTGCTGTGTAACCTTCAGAAAGGCTGGTTCCCACAAGTGATGGTCTGGTCATCTGTCCTTACAATAGCACAAAGACAAGTATGTGTGTGTGTGTGTGTGTGTGTGTGTGTGTGTGTGTGTGTGTGTGTGTGTGTGTGTGACTCCCCTGTCTCTCTCTGCATTGTTGTTATTCATTGTTCAAGACAGGTAACTTGACATTTGGCCTATTTATAGGCTAGTGTCAGGCAGTGTTTGGTTGGTGTTCAGTAAAGCAATTATTTCCTGCACATGTGAGGGCAGAGTCTGAGGCACTGATGAATAAGTGTGGCATTTTGATTGGTTTGTTTGAAATAGGAAATTAAAGTTACCTCCTGATAGATTTTTGTGTGTTAAGTAGAGAATTGTGTGTATTGATATGCAAAAAGTTAAAAGCTAAATTGAAAACTGTGTCAAGGCAAGAATTAGCCTATGGTTTTGCTGATTTGATGTGGAGTTGTGAAGTTTGAGTGAAAGGTTTTAGAAATTGTGTGCTACATAAAGGTTTGTGCGTAAGCGATTGAAAAAAAAAAATTGTAAAAAGAAATAACTTTTTATTTTTAATGTAAAGTTTCATTTTGCTGGAGATTTAAGGGGTTTTGCCCACTGTGTGTGTTTTTTGATTTGTGTGTAGGGTTCTGAGAGTATGAGGCATGCTTTCAGAAAAATATGTGTAAAACAATCGAGAAAAACTGTAACAGGCGTCATGCTTTTCAGATTGTTAGACCCTAGGATTCATTTGTTGGGATCTGTTTCTAGTCACTGGTCGCTTTCTGGGACACTGCTGCCCCCTGTTGACAGTTGGAGGTAATTTTTGAGCAAATGTGATCAAAAAGTCACTCGCAAAACACCTGACAGTTCTATACCTTTACCCAGTGATACATTAGTGTTTGTGTTCTTATGGCTGCATTAATAACACACAGTCATAATATCAGTAATATTGATCGGAGCCATGTCTATTGAACAACATAAGTGTTGTTGTAGGAAAGATTTGAGTGACTACCACACAGTATCTAAACCAAGACAAGATTAGGTTTTTGAGGGCCTGAAACCATGTTGAGCCCAAGACCAGATCAGAAACAAACCAAGAGCATAATGGGAAACCAGTTTTTTTTTTAAATATTACACAGGCTGTGATCCGACATGACAGAATAAATACATTTTCTTGCCAAAATATTTAAAAATACCAACCATGTTTAATCAATAAAGACCCAGTGCCACTTTTGTGGCAGTTCCTACATGAATTTTCCCTCTGTTTAACCTTTCATATGTGATTTATCACCACCGCTATCTTCTGTATGTTACATTTTTCACTGTAAATCATGTATTTTCCTATATTTAGTTTCCGCTATTTAATTTAGATCTTCATGAAAACTTAGAGTGAATTCAAAGGTTATTCTGTCATAACAGAGAAAAATGATGAAAAAGTGACTTTTTCAGCAAATATATCAATAGCTGGATGTAAAAACAAGTGTATCCATTCACTGTCATTTGTCAGACTCCATGGGTTTTACTGGTGAATCAATGTTGTCGAAGATGATGGAGTTTCCACGGTAACTATGGACCCTCTGAACGTTCAAATGAGTCATATCTGATGACCATGAAAGGATGACGAACTGTATTTTACACCAATTATTTACACATATTGATAGGATTAGTGGATCAACAGATATTAATCGCTGTAGATCAGTAGATGCTTTTGGTTGCCAGTGGATGTTTGGGTCTTTATACATTAAGGCAGTATCAAAACCAAACTGAAACATACTGAACATACTTTGACATTTGGGCTGATTTCACATCGATCTAACATGAACACAGACCTTGTACATATTTTCTCATACCTTGGTCCTTTTTTTAAAAATTTGTGCTTCTAAACATTTACAACATTTATCTCTAAACATTGAAACAAATCCTCAACATACATATTCTGTCACTGTACAGTGCATGCTTACGTACATATTCATACATGCACCACACTTTGTCTACCTCTCACTTGAGTAGTTGAATGGTAAGTCTGTTTTAGTGTTTTGCATCTCATTCTATATTTTAAACGTATACATAATTAAAGCACTTTAACCCATAGAGACCCAAACAACCACTGGTGACCAAAAACATCTACCAATCTAAAATGTTTATTAACTCCTGATCCATTAAAGCGATCAATACATGTAAATAATTGGTGTAAAATACAGTTTGTCATCTTTTCATGGTCATCAGATATGACCCATTTGGAGGCTCTGCAGTGAATGTGGAAACACTGTCATCTTCTACAACATTGATTCACCAGTAAAACCCATGGAGTTGGATCAATGACAGTGGATGGAGGCACTTGATTCACATTCAGTTAATGATACATTTTGTTGAAAAAGTCACTTTTTTTTTCTCTGTTCCTGATATGACAATTAACTTTTAATCTGAGCTTTTATGAAGATCTACATGCTCAGTGAATTACATATGGGAAAAAAAACTGATTTATGTTGAACAAACATAAAATACGGAGGATAATATTATAATAAATGGTGATAAATCGCTTAAGAAAGGTTAAATAGAGAGAAATTTTCACTTGGGAACTGCCGCATAAGTAACACTGGGTCTTTATGGATTAATTCTTGAACTTTAAAACATGCACTTTATAATAAATTTATTGTAACTGGACTGCAATTTTCCCACCATATATTCTGTATTGTGTTGAGATACATTTTGTTTTATTATTTGTAACCTGCCGTGAGACTACAGATGCAATTTAGCAGTTACGCTAACTCTGTCATATTTACATTGGTATTATGGACTATGTTCATTACTGGGCGATGTCCCTGTCAAATAAAATAAAAAATGAAAATAAATAGATAAATATGGGTTGAAGTGAATGGGTCAGTTTGACTCTGTATGGAAGATGTGACTCATTTGTCTCTATTAATCAAAATCACCCAGAAAGAAATTAAAAATAGATAGATAGATAGATAGATAGATAGATAGATAGATAGATAGATAGATAGATAGATAGATAGATAGATAGATAGATAGATAGATAGATAGATAGATAGATAGATAGATAGATAGATAGATAGGGAAATTCAAGTGCTATTAGCCTCATAACTGCTTTAAGTCATACACCATAAGGACAAAAGTATTCAGGTTTTTCTTTTCTAACAGGGGTCTGAGCTACAAAACAATAATGACAAATGTCATAATATAGTTTTATATTGTGATGAATATCATTGGTTTAAATTGTTATCTTTATTATTGTTATTAATTATATAAGGAGAAGGGGTGGGAGTTTATAAGTTGTACTTCTTCTCACTCCTTTTCGAATATGTGTTATATGTCTTATGTCTTATGTTTAAGTGTTTTATTTATTTTCTTCTGTTTTGACATTCATATTCGAAATAAATAGATCAATCAATCAATCAATCAATCAATCAGTTTTTTCTTCCAAAATACCTCAGACATGTTTTGTTTTTACTTAATTTCTCTCAACATTGATTTTTATTCCATCCATGACTACGATTTTAAATGTTCTACCTCTAAATTTCTAAAATATTTTTCATGCTCTGTCTGTAAATAATTTTCTACCACAACTAACCATCTACTTCACATCTCACTTAGGAAGAAAAATCTCCCTATAAACTTAAAAACGAAATATTGTTTATAAACTATATGGACAAAAATATTGGGACACATCATGGCTACAGCTGTAAGATGTCCTGTTCATGCTGATTTGAAGAAAAAAACATCAATATTAATAATCAATATGATATTTACCACAATTTAAAACTAGTTATGACATTTTCCCAGTATAGTTTTGTAGCCCAGGTCCCTATTACAAAAGAAACACCTGAATTCAACATGTTCCAATATATTTTCCATATCGAGTATGACTTAGACAATTATGCTATGAGGCTAGCAAAGTGTAAAATAAAATGACAAAAGATACATAAATTGTACATGTGTTTTTCCAATGTTCATAAAAAGAGTTGGAACATTTTTTCATTATTTTCATAGAGTCCTGATTTGTGTGAAGGGAATAACACCCCCACACTAAATATGGCCTGAACTGTTAATAATGGGGTTAGTGAGGAGCTCCAAACAATGTTTAATAGGATTTTTTGCTCACCAACAACTTCTGGGTGATTAATCATGTGCTGGATCAAACTAAGCCACACAAATTACTGGGCACTGGGAATAAGATTGCATTCTCAAGTGATTTTGGATTGAGCATTGATTGTTTGTCATGGATCACCCTGTTTTAAAGTTTAATTGGACAGAGGAGAAACAAAGAGAAATAACAGCCTCCAAGAACCCTTTGCCATGTGAGTGTTTTTTAAATTCATGAAATGTTAAACTAAATGTGATGAGTGATTTAGACACATAATTTAAAGTTTTCAAAGTTAATAGAAACTGCCTGGAGGAGACTGAGAAGAACAACGTGTTAATGAAGCCACCAAATAAATGTGTGTGTCTCCAAATGACATGGCATCGAATCACACCATAAAGTTAAGATTTTGGTCATAATGCGAGATTTGCTGTTCAGGTACATATACAGCAGGGGTGTCAAAAACTCATTTTAGTTCAGGGGCCACATTCAGCTAAATTTGATCTGAAGAGGGCTGAACCAGTAAAATAATAACATAATAATATATAAATAATGTCAACTCCAAACTTTCCTCTATGTTTCAGAGTGCAACAAGTAAAATTACATTACGAAAATGTTTACATCTACAAACTATCCTTTAAAACTATGTGAATAACATGAACAAACTGAATAAATAACTGCAATTTTTAACAATATTATGCTTCAGTTTATCATTAACAGACAGAATATTGTTAAAATTGCACTTATTTCTCTTAAGACATTTCAGGTTATTCACAGTTTTTGCGAAATTATACTTTGTTTTAGTGTAAATACATGAAAATGTTTACATTTAAAAAGAAAAAAAATTGGAGTTATGAGTATTTATACGCTATTACAACAGTACTTTACTGATCCAACCCACTTTAGATACACACACAGACAACGTGTGTAACAAACTGCAGCAAAGACTGTATTTTTTGAGACAACTGAGGCTGTATGGGGTCAGCGAGCAGATTATGCTGATTTTTTATGGAGCTATCTTAGAGAGCCTCATCAGATATGGCATCACAGCCTGGTACAGCAACTTATCAGTCCAACTGAAGAACAGGCTGGCCAATATGCACAAAACAGCAATGAAGATTATAGGTATGAGAGAATATCAGTCCATAGATAATCTGTAGAAACAGTCGGTCATGAAACAAGCAACAAAAATCTCTTCAGACCCGACTCATCCATTGTTCTCCGAATATGAACTTCTTCCATCAGGAAGAAGTTTTCGTATGCCAAAGTGCAAAACTAACTGCCTCAAATTATCATTTGTCCCAACGTCCATTAAACTGCTGAACAATGTTAAAAATTAGTGTAATAGAACAACGTGCAACAAACACACAGCACTTTAGCACTTTTTACTTTTTTACATTTTTTTTCCCCCTGCACTTTAGGTGTCTCTATATGTTCTGTGTTGTGATTGTCAAATGCACTCCATGTCTGTTTTATGTGACAGACTAACTGTCATTGTTGTAATGTGTCCATGTGATGATGTTTTTTTATGTTTATTCATCTTGTCTTGTGAAGCAATGATATGTAGCACTGTGCCCAAGATTAATCACCCTCAGGGGACAATAAAGTTTATGGTCTGAATGTGGAACCAGAACTAAAATGATTGTTAATGTCTTCAATGTAATTTTTGCATTTCACACATTCATCCCAAGGGCCGGACTGGACCCTTTGGTGGGTCGGATTTGGCCCCTGGGCCACATGTTTGACACAAGTGCTATATGGGCTGGTTGAGAGCCTGAATGAGCATTTGGAGAGTGTGTTTTTGCATATAATTGGTGCGCTCTCTGTTAATATATAAACACTAAACTTACTTTTTCTCTTCCTCCCCTTCCTTGAGCTGAAATGTCTTGTGTGAAACTAAGATTCTTGGTCAGCGTCTGCAGGAGTTTTATGCAGGTGATTGTTTTGATTTATTTTCCTCCCCTTGAGGACCAAGATAATTGAAGTTCGGCACATGGCATTTACTAATATCTTCCATAAAGAGGGTCAGGTTCCTGATAATAAAGCACAGTGAAAGATGTTTCCCTTTGGTGACAAAGTGCAACAGTTCATGTATTCATCTGAACAGTATTTTCAGCATGTGACTGTTTTAGTACAGCTACAAGAATAGCTTTTAATAGGACACTGGTGTCTGGTTGCCATCCTGCTAAAAAGGCTGATATTGCTATCGGTTCTCTGAAGACATAGTGGCGTACAAACAAGCAGACAGAACAGTGTTATCAGCCAATCACCAATGGCCCAGATTAGACAACAATAACTCATGTTATCTGGTTCTCATGCTCAGCTTTGAAGAGGACAGAAGTGATACCTGTGACTTTCCACTTCGATATTGTTGTAAAACCCTGACGGATTTATTGTTGTGTGTACAGATAGAAGGCTGGCTGAAAATATTCCCCTGTATTTAAGAATTCAATTGAATGTTCAGCTCAGGTTTACTTGTGAAGACCTTACAAGTACACAGGGCTGGAGTGAGCCCCTTTGTCAACTTCATGCCCAAACCAGCACACTTTTTCCATAGAGGAGGAATTTGAATAAATGAAACAGCAGCTAGGTCTTACAATGTCTTTTTATTGGGTATAGGTTCAGGTGTATGTTGGTAAGTTAACAGAAAAGACTTCAGTTTAACAATATGTTTCATTCAAATTTACATCAGATAAAGATTTATAGGGTAAAAAAATATGATAAAAATGAAAACGTATTTACCTTTGTACAGGAGCAATAAGTTCAAAATAAAATAATTTGAAATTAGCATCGTAGTTCAGAACATAAGCAGGTCAGACAGATGAACTATGAGTTACACATCCAACTGTTGATTTCTTTGACTGTACTTGACAGACTTTTGCCATTTTTTGTGACATATCTCTTGTGTTTCCACCTGATTGTTTGTGCTTGTGTCTGAGTGAAGTGTCCACATTCCTGATCTCCACTGAACACCGGGAACTGTCAGTATGATGTCTGTGTGTTTGAGCCACTTGCTCATCCACTTCTCAGAGATCTGATCCCAGGTCTTGCAGTTGGACTGAAAATTGCAAAAATCCATCATGAGCAAATGTCTAAGTCAGAAACTGAAAACAACTTTTATGTTACTGTAATACATTGGAGAAGTACCATTAGGTACCATTAGGAAAACTATATTGTCTGAACCTATTGATACTCCGGTCTTTAATTATTTGGCCCTTGGGGCTGTTTAATACTGGGGTTTGGTACCCATCTCAAACAAACTCGGAACACACTTATCACTACACAAAGTTAGGATTGATTTTACAAGTCTGCAGACTTTACAAGATTGGTCAAGACCATTCTTCTAAAATGTAATCATGCATCAAACCAAACAGTGCCCACTGTCACATCACCTGAGGTAGGTGCAGCCTCAGGTCACTGGGTTACTCAACGGACTTATGCTGCTTTTCAGCTTCCACTATCAGCTGGATTTCCCTCGACTCAGCACAGACTTTGTTGTGTTTCCACTGGATGAAAGCAGGGAACATCAGGGATTACATAGCATTTCTCCTATCAAGGTTCCAAACAAGCCAAAGCAATACTACAAATGTAACTCATGCAGGTCACAGATAGGTCCAGATCAAGAATCTTTGTTGTGTCAGTGCCAGGGTCAGAGTAAATTTTGTAGTGGGCTCTATCTTGATAAATTTACCACTGATTTGAAGTGTGAACAGCTATATTCTATCCTGAAAAAGTCTTTGTATAATGTATTTTGGAAATCATACAAGTTTAAGCTTCCCCTTGTGCTAGGGTCAGTGCTGACCCATTTTAGGTTTTAAATGCATTAAAAAAACACATAAAGTGTGTTTATTGCATCAAGGCTTTTTGACTTTGTCAGGAACCTCTATTTCAACAAAATAATACAAACATTTTTTTCCCACTAAATTATAAAATGCTCTGGTTGAAATTATAATCTTTGTGTTGTTAGGGTTGGATTCAACCCAGTTATAAAAATAAGATTATAAAGCAATAACTAGAGCTGAAACTGAAATCATATGTGCACTGTCAGCCAACACACTGACAGCCAGCTCCTCTCCCAATCATGTGAGCTTTTGGGGATTCTAATTTTGCCTTGTTATCCAGTATACCTGCACAAAAACAAAACAAGCAAAGACAGGCATGTCCACACATGTGAGGTCAATTCAGTGTAGAGTTGGTGACTTGCAGAGTGCACATCGAGGGGTATACTGACAAAAAAAAGGCCCAGAGGCTCACACCAAAAGTATTAAAACCAATATATTCATGGATAAGGAAGCCTAACAAGGTAACCAAGAGATGAGAAACAAATTGGATGATTTATAATGGTTTTTATTGTATTTTACAGCTGATTTATGACAATGGTCAAAACTGACCTGTTAACATAAGAGATGGTAACAGAGAACTAACACAAGAAGAAGGTTACATTTCTTTGTCTACTGTCAGCCATAACTGCAGTGTGCTGAAGATATCATCACTTTAGTTTATGGTGCATCACTAGCCATGCTAAGGTGGTACTATACCTGCAGTGGAAATGCAACTCACTCAGGAATGAACCGAGCCAGGCCATGCTGAGTCGAGGTGTTAATTGCTGTGTTAATTTTTTAAGGTACATTATGATTAGTTCATTTGTTCTGAGTCAGAAATGCAGAATGTATGTATATTTCCTCAGATATTTTACACAAACAGACAATATAAAAATTTCCCGCCTTCATCGTCATCATTCACTTATCCATATAGTAATGATAGTGTTTATTATATACAGTCTACTCTCGTTAAACCGCCCGCTGTTATACCGCCATTTTCGCTCACCGCCGACCAAAACCATTGCACAAAAATCCCCAATGCATTATTCCATTAGCTACCGCCATTTCCGCCTATCGCCATCCGCCAGCCCAGTTCCATGCACAAACAACACTTATACCATTGATTTCCCGACCGTTATACCGCCAGCGTGATTGCCATCGAGTACACATAAATTTTAACAATGCACTGAAACAAACGCGCCAGACGCTGATCGCGACAAGCTACGAGTAGGTCTACGGAACGGCCACCGTTCATTTATCGCAGAACACTCAGTAGGTCAGGATGTCGGGAAGAGGACGTGGGATTAAGCCAAAGCCTCAAGATGATGGGGTGTCATTTCCCGACACGGTATAATAATGCTTAAAATGTTTCCCCACTTTAAATGATCCCTTACAACATAACAGAATCAAGATTTATTTAGAAACGCAATTAGAACGGGTTAACGAAGGCAGCATAGACATCATATAGTAAAGACATGCACATTATGGACGCAACCCGTTGTAATGCCATTTTCGCTATACCGCCAATTTGGCCGTGAACGGAAGTTGGCGGTATAACGAGAGTAGACTGTAGTTCCATAGATGGTAGAGGTTTCTATTATTTGTACTAACTGTTATAATAGTAGTATATCCACTGTTAATATTTATATTTGTAGTAGTAGTATTAACAGTCATGGACCTTTGTTCTGGTTTTTAGTAATTATACTAACACCAGCTGATCTACTTTTGACAGTTCTAGTTCAGTTTTCTGTGCAACAATTGCATCCATGTGTCTCCCCCTACTTCCCCCCTTCTTTTCCCCCCTCTCCCCCAGTCTCTCTCTATCTCTATCACTCTCTCTTTTTTCTCCTCCTTCACCCTCTCTCTTTAACCCCAACTGGTCAAGGCAGATGTCCATCTTCCAGGAGTCTGGGTCTGCTCCAGGTTTCTGCTGTTAAAAGGAAGTTTTTCCTTCCGCTGTCACCAGTCACTAGTGTTTGCTCCTGGAGGATTCTGTTGGGTTTCTGTAAATTGGCTGAGAGTCTGGTTTTGACCAAATTAATATGTAAAGCATCATGAGGTAACTTTTGTTATGATTTGGTGCCAAATAAATAAAATTTGATTGATTAAAGTAATGAACCAGTATTAACTTTTTTTTTGTTTGGTTTTATTTGTTTGTTTTTGTTAATGATCTGCACTTTATCTCCAGTGTGTTTTTATTGTTTGATTCCACCATATTCTATTTTTGTACATTTGTCAAACCTTTGCAGAGTGTGTGATGAGCTTTGGGGTTCATCTGGTAAAAGTCACTTTGGGGTGGCTAGTGTTTTAGTGGTGCACTGCAGGTGGTCCACACATCAAGCACACAATAATGTGTGCTTGCCCTGTTTGTTTATGATTGATGTTGTACTGATAAATATGCTGGAATTACTGAAGAAAATGGTTGAATTGTTGAGTTTGTATGACTGCACTGCCATGAACATTTTGTTGTGAATAATTCAGTTACTGCATTATGGACTTGTTGTGGTTCGATGCTAAAATTAGGAAAATAGTATTGTTTAATTGTTGTATTAAGTTAATGATAAAGGTGTAAAATCACTGAGGGGTAGGATTAAATAAGTTCATACTTCTTCCTACTCCTTTTTGACCATGCAATATTCAGACTTGTATGTGCCTGAAGATAGATTCTGTCCATTTAAATGTTATTTAGTTTTTGTCTTAATTTGCTTTGTTTTGTTTTATTTTGTTTCTTTGCATGTTATAAATAGATAGATAGATAGATAGATAGATAGATAGATAGATAGATAGATAGATAGATAGATAGATAGATAGATAGATAGATAGATAGATAGATAGATAGATAGATAGATAGATAGATAGATAATCCTTCCGATCCAATAAATGGTAAATGGACTGAACTTATATAGCACATTTTCTACACCTTCATGGTGCCCAAAGTGCTTTACAATTCCTCACATTCACCCATTCACACACACTCATACACTCATACACCAGTGGGCGGCTGCTGCAAAGCGCTGCCTGGTTCAGTGTCAGTGTCTTGCCCAAGGGCACTTCAACATGTGGACAATCAAAGCCAGGATTCGAACCGCCGACCCTTTGGTCATGGTACATGATAGTCCAATATGTGGTTCTCCTTTATTGTGAAACACAAATACTGCTAGTTTTTAATTGGATAAATATTTATTTCCAAATCACAGTGACACAAAGCCATCAGTAGAAGAGACAATGCATTTCCCTCTTTATTAAAGATAGTCAAACATTTAGTGAAAATGGGCTGCAAGGAAAGGGTTAGGAAGGACTTACAATTGTCATAGTTGATATGTTAATGCTGAGAGTAGGTTTATTGTACTGTACTTAGTTATCAATAAGAGACTGAGATCCAAGTCTCATTACACCTCTGAATCCATGGAAAAAGAGAAACATTTAGAGTTTTTTGATCAGTGGATTCTTTTATTACAGCAAATGTTAATCATCCTCAGAGTTTGGAATTCTAAATATTCACATTGCTTTTTTTCTTTTGAGCAGGTAAAGAACTTTCTATTCACAAGGTTTAGGTGCATATTTTGGTCACATATTTGGAAATTTTAAACTGCAGGTTAAGTAACAAATACGGCCAAAAGTCACAGTGCTAACATGCAAAATATCCAAAGAAATATTTTTTTTCTAGGTTCCAAATTCTGAAAATGCTTCTATCAAAAACAGAAGTTTAAGGATATTTTAGTCGCTGTTGTATAATGGGTACAACATGTAACCAGTAAAGATGTTCAGTTCCAGGCTTGAACACAGCTTCCTCCCAGAAACCAGCTCCAAGTAGACCTGACAGCCTGCCTCCATCTCCAATATCACACGCTGAGGACAGACATAATGGTATGTACTGAGTTATTTCATCCCTAATAATACTATTGTATGATTTGCTCTTGTTTTCTTTTCTTACCTGAGTGGCACTATCCTCTGAATCCTCTCTATTATTCTCCCACACGCCACTTACTAAGTCCCCATCCTTCATCAGCTGGACCTACAAATGTTAACAGAACATAAAGAAATGAAAAAGGTATTTTAAAGTCAGAAAAATTCTTTTTTTTTTTTAGACCATTAGGCCTTCTGGGTTTGTTTACTTTGTGGTAGAGGCGTTGACCATCAGATACAGATGAATAGACTGTGAAGGAAAAGACATAAACACCACCTCGAGGGGCAGTGAAGATACCTGGAGGGAGAAATGACAAAACAATTGACAACGTTCTGTTAATCCAAATAGTTGGTAAGACTTTCATATGTAACCTGTGTGTGAGTGTGTGTGTGTGTGTGTCCTACCAAGGGAGGGGTTATACCCATTCCCATGGTTCAGAGCCACGATGCCGTAGGGGATAGGAACGTTACTATTGAAAGGACCGAAGCAATGATCAGTAGTTCCAGGGATCATAACGGCAATATCTGGGTTTATTGTTGCTTTGAAGGCGATCTTTTTGGCAGCTGAGAGTGTAAAACAGAGAGAAATTTATTCTACACAAAAACGTATAAAACGTCCAGTCCTATTGGATGCAACGATGAACTCACGCATTAAATAGCAAGACATTTTATTAAGATTTATTAAGATATTTTGGTTTAATCCTGAGTTTAAGATAGTGTTTACCTGTACAATGCTCAACGTGTCCTGCCAGTTCTTCGATCTGATGCCATAGATATTTCATCCTCATGAAAGTTTCATTCTCAAGTTCATACATGTCGTTGGCTGCACAACAACAGCCACGCTGGCGAGTGAAAGTACAGTTACAGTCCCACTTGTTACAGTTCAGAGGCCCCGTAAAAGCGACTGAGAAAAGGCAAAACAGAAAGTTAAATCAGAGGTGAACTGACCGTGAAGATACAAACATCACTTAATAATAATAATAATAATAATAATGATAATAATAATGATAATAATAATGACACATTTTATTTATAGGCGCCTATCCTGGCACTCAAGGACACCGTACAGTAAAACAGTAAAACAGGAGAGTATAAAACAAGCAATAAAGCAGAGTAAAAAATAAAAGGCAGGTTAAAAAAATTACACCTTTTGTATAGGCTGTACAGTATTTGAAGGTGAAATCCAAAATGCGATCTGTATGTCTTACTTGCATGTGGTCTCAGCTGATCACCAACAGTTTGGGTCATTGCTTCCACCTTTACAGAGACACACATCAACCCGCACAGCAGCAGGGAAGCTAACACAGCCATCTGTAATACATAAAGGTGTTTGTGTTCACACCACAGAGCCAGTGTAACAACAGTCAGTGTTGACCATGTAACTGCAAATATGCAAATTAAGCCTCAAATTCAGGCTGGAAGACACCTTTAAAATGACCACTTAATGACCATGCAGCTGAAGAATCCTTAAGATGGTCACCCACATCCACCTTGTCTGTTATATTAAAATGGTGCAAACAAAAGGGTCCACACCAAATTCATTGTTGCATATATTCCCACAGTTACTCATACTGCCATGCCCTATATTAGTTTTATCTCAATTTAAGAAACATACACACTTTCAGTCAGATCTCGTGTGTCCTGATCTCTGAAATCACTTGTCAGAAGCAATGAGTGTTCAGCGTTGTTTTTTGCAGTTGCACCTTATCATTTACTTTTGTCATTTACCCAATCTGAAACCAATCAAATGAATGACATATCAGACAACACCACCAGATCTGACTTAAATTCATCCCACTTACAAACAGAGCTTCTGCCTTTAAGAAGTATAAAAAGGCTCAAAGCAAATCATCACATAAAATTAGAAGTCATTTATAGACATTATATTAAACCCAAATCACCACACTATACTGTTGCTGTCTCAAAGCCACATCGCTGCCGAACTGACATCTAAAAAGAGGAGACAATGTCCGTATCGGTCGCACATTGACTGGTGGATGAGCCCCAGTGATCTGTTTGGAAAGGCTTTGTCATGATGATAAAAGTAGGATACAACTTACTGTTTCTGATCTTCCCTCTCCTTGTTGTGAAATGTCTTGTGAGTTTGTGAAACTGAGTCTTGGTGTCTGCCTGCCACTGTTTTGTACTGGTGATGGCTTTGGCTTTTACTTATTATTGAGGCTCTTCAGGTGACCCTCCCCCTTGAGGACGTAGATGACAGAAGGTCCGCCCCCCCTCTCAGGTACATGCACACACACATATACGGCAAACAATGACTTGCCAATTCCCTCCATGGGGAGAGCCACATCCTTGGTAACACAGGACAGTGGATTGTTTTCATTTGTTGTGAAAAAACAAGAATCGATTTCATTGTCTCGTTGTATCATCATTGTTTCATTAGCACCCCCATAATATCCTTTATCAGGACACAGGCGTCTGGTTGCTGTTCTTCAGAGAAATACTGATAGTATCATCCAGGTCCCTAAGGATGTTCATGGACAACAAACAACGTGTCAAAGGGAGGCAGAAAAGTGAGCTGAGTTATCTATCAGATATCAATTGGCCCAGATCTGACAATACACACCATCACCTGGTTCTCATGATGAGATGGAAGGAAGAGAATGAAGTGACACCTTTGTGTTTCCATCACGCTTTCTTTTCCAGTTCATTTGGAACTCCACCTGTTTTGACTGTTGTTTGGTGAGCATTGGGGATATGTTACATGATAGGATTGAACATTATATTCAAGACACTAAAATATCATCGTGTTCATTAAGCACAGTCCTTGTTATTCTTCTTGTTTTTCACTTACCTAACCTTTTAACGATGTGATCATCTCATCCCTCTGCACCTCTCAAGAGATCTTTCTCTGTAAAAACCCTGTGCCCAAAAACATTGGTTATTTAGCAGTCATCTTGAATTGATAAATACAGTTGTCACCCATAAGGTTATGACATTCTCTATTTCATATATATATATATATATATATATATATATATATATATATATATATATATATATATATATATATATATATATATATATATATATATATAGTTCAATATAATAACCTTTCAAATGTTCTGGATTTTGATCGCTAGTGAATGCACACACACACACACACACACACACACACTACTTTGTCACTGTGGTCTTATTTCGAAAGCTTTATATTTAGAAATGAAATCAGGAATTGATTAATGATCATTGCAGCTGAAGAGTACTAAAGGTTAGGGCTACATTAAAGGGTCCACCCCAGTTTCATTGTCTCAAATATTCCTGCAGTTACTCATACTGCCTTTTCTAAATTAGTTTTATCTTAATTTGAAAAACATGCACTTTCAGTTGGACCTAATGTGTCCTGATCTGTGATCACATTTGGATATGTTACATGATTGGAGTGAACATTATATTCACGACACTAAAATACTATTGTATAGCCATTGTCCAGTGAAATCAGGAATTGCAGTTAATTTTAGAGCAGATCCTCTTTAAAAAGTCACAGAAAATGTATAAATATCATGCTGCAAAACTGGAGCACATTCACTCATATCAGATCAATTTCCTTTTCATGATTACAGAGCAAAATGCTAAGTTGTGTGCCATGTGTTTGTATCCTGTAAACAACCCAGTCTAGCTGTTGTTAGCTCATGTATTTACTCCTATTATGTAACAGTGTGTCCCCTCTTTGTCACTTGACAATGCACCAACACCGGAGCTACACGAAAATCTGCGTGTACTGCTGCCTGCGTGCACTGAGTCCCATGTCAGCTGTCCTGGTTCTTCCCGTATCTTGTCTGCTAGATGGAGGCCAGGACACACAGTATCAGGTGTTTTATGTCTGCAAAACCTTTTAGAAAAGGACCAGCCCCTGATCCCTGCAACAGCATGGTCTGGAAGTGAGTGCTGGGCTCTGGCCTCACATGTGATTTGAAACCAGAGCTTTGACTCACAGCAGGAAGGCAAATACAAGAAGGTTTGTCCTGTTGAGATTGTTTGATATAAATCTCAGAGTGACTCAGTGATTAATATGGGCCATATCCCTTCTTTGACCCACTGTAGTAAAGAAGAAATCCAACTGTTTTTAACCCTTCGATGCAGGACATGGATTAACAACACATATCCATCCCCTAAGGGATTTTATGGCAGAGAGTTTCTTTGCTACACATTCTGAAATAAATAAATGTTATTTCTTTTTATTTTAATTTTTTTCAGTTTATATTTCATGTTTCATTCTTGTTTTTCTTATGTTTCTACCTGTCTTTTCTGCATTTTGTTTGTTTGTAGTTTTGCTGCTGTTAACAATGAAATTATCCCATGGTGGAATCCATTAAATATCTTGTTTTCAATTGCACAAGTCATTATTTTAATTATTCCTCTGTTAATTTATGAACAAACATAGTTTCTCTATCACTTTATGAAGTTTCCACACCTGGGAAACAAATTTAAGTGTAATGTAAAGAAAAAAAAAATTACTACACTATATCGATTATTTCATTTGACAAATTATTTCTAGGGGGGATGTGGATATTAAAGTTGACGTAGGGATACAAAAAATTAAATATGGAAATAATGACTTGTGATCAAAACATGCTACTTAATGAATATTAAATCATTCATTTCAGTTCAAGTCCACGCTATAAACAGAAAATCAGCAATATGAAATTAGTTTTATTAAAAAGGAAAGAAAAATCAAAATACAATTTGAAGTGATTAAAAACCTAACTTATTGAATTATGGAATTTATTTAAAGAAAACTAAAATCTCACGCTATGTACACACAAATGGATTTTGCAAAACAAGCATTTCTTTCTATGTTTGGGCCTTTAGTCTACATATTCAAGAGATTTTTAGTAACTAAAAGCTGAAACATCAAATGAAGGCCATATAAATGTATAAGTGACTGCGTTACCAACAGAAAATGACTATCAGCATGGACACATGTGGAGACACAAACATGTAGCAGTGTTGTGGCAAAGTGATATTAAATAATAGAAAGAATACACTTCCACGGCCTTTTTCTAACTTAAGTTTGTAACGTAAGGTGTCATTGCTGTTCAGAGTTATGACAAACCAAAACCTCTGCAGGTGCAGATGCTTCTGCATTGTTCACAGTTTAATATCTAATGCTTGTTGTTGTTTTTGTGATGTGTGTGTAGAGATATTTTGGAAAATGAAGGTTGTGTGGATGTTAAAGCAAAATCAATTAATCAGTCAATAAAAAACAGAGGGGAAAACCCCTGTTTGGAAAAATATCTATTTTAATGCAAACAGGGTATCAGCAAGGTTACTTCTGACAAAAATTAATGAGATTTTCCTTTACCGGGAGGAAATGTTCCATATGGAAGCACAATTTTAAAATGTGTGCTGCTATGTTTCTGAAGCAACTTATTCAGTTACATCTTATGTCAATTCCAGCAATTACTGTCATCCATGATGGAAAATATGGTTTTCTTCTGAATGCTTGCTTTCTTGTTGTGTAAAACTAAATGTACATTCACTGCATCAAACTCAGTTTAAGGTTTAATAACACTCTTGTGGCAGGACTGTTAACACCGGTCTATACTTTGTGACACTGTTCTGCCAGTTTCGCTGGTAGTAGAGAGGTTTGACAACAAAAACACAATTTGTGCTATTAAAAAAATCTGAGAAGAATTAGGTTAGTTTGGGGTCAGAGGAGGAGTGAGGACCAAAATGAAGCTAAAGCATAAGTATTTTAAAGTTGTAGTGCTGCTGATGCCACTGGCCCCGGGTCCCTTAGACCTACACTGGACATCTGTCTAAATATACTAAGTCTAGACCCTATAATAAGTGACTTGGTGGTCAATCTTTAAATTATTGCCCCATTAATAAGATCTCAGGCCAAATAGGAGGCTTTGACTGACAGGTGACTTTCTGATATTTTTTTATATGTATATTTCTTCCTGACAAACTCAAATGTTCTAATCATTCATAATAAAACACCATCAATACCATCAAATTCATTTGTTTTATGATGAAATGTAGCTTTTTACCTAGTAAGTGCACTAGTTTTAAGCATTAGCTCACCAAAGTGTCACCAAATGTCTGAGTGACAGGTTTGTTTGTGTAGTGTATTTACTGTCCATAAAAGTTCCAAAAATACTCATGTTAGGTTCATATGAGTATGAATGAACCGGCTTAGGTTTAGACAGAAAATGAAAGTTGGTCAGTGTGCATTATTTGGTTGGCAGTGATTTGACAAACGTGTCCATGATGAAAATATTACAACAAATAAACAGAATGCCTTTTGAGTTGTTGATTTTGTTCATTTTTCACAATGTTAAAAAACCATAACCTCTGTTAACTGAATGAATTTGCTAACATTGACATTCTAGCTTTTATTTAGATCTAGCCTTTATTGACCTGACTTATGTTCCTATTGTTTGTGTAAATGAAGGTAGTACCTTCATGTGTCTGTGACAAACTGAGTTTGAAAACTTTTAGCCGAGTTCTGTGTAATATTTTGACCTCTGCTGAAATATCAGTGATATAGTGTATATAGCACTGTGTTCGTGGGGAATGAATAAAAAGAATTCCAAACTGCCTTTAACTGAATGCTCGTATATTTAGTAGAAACAGCGTGTGATGTATACACAAGCACTTTCATTTTTTTCCTCTCATGTATGTTTTATTTCTTTTGTATGTGTTTTATGAATATATATTGAATGCTGCTGGGGTAAATTGCATTGTCAAATGTCAAATATGTCAAGGATGATATATTGTTCTGTTGAAGAAATGCAACAGGATGTAACACAGTCCCCAAGGTGAATGATTCTGTCTTACCCCAGTAGGTTAATGTACATTGTGCTACAACTAATTATTTTTACCTCAACTTTGTTGTACCAGAGGTGCCTATGTAGACCCATCACATCTATCTTAAAAGGTCCATATGTAATTAATATATGTTTTGCAAATCCACCCAGAATGACAACAAACCAGATTATTTTAATACTTGTTTAATGTTTTCAAAACATGTTTCTACAGTGTAGACATGACACATTGATTCAGTTAAAGGAAGATCAAATATAATGCAAGTTTTTGGGGTGTAATTTTCTTTAACTTTATTGACAATGAGTATTTTTCTGCATGGGCTACAAAGCATGACAGTCAGGACAAATTCATGACAGGAAGACTTTGTCTATCAGACTCTAACCTTGTTATTTGGGCAAGAGTCAGTACAAATAGTGGCAAAACTTCTCTAATAGTTAGCATAAAGCAGAAAGGCACTGAAAGTATTATAGTGGCTGTCATCACAGAGCATGCAGCCGGCAGGCAGGTTGACAGACACCTCATCTCCCTCGTTCAGCTCACGAGCAACAACAATTGATACAGAGTCTTCTTGGTCGTGGGTGTTCTGTTCACTGGCCCCAGCAACGGTCATTCCATTAACATGCAGTTGGGCACAGGCATGCAGTTGACTATTTTCACTACCAGCATCACTGTAGACGGTGACAGTGATGCTGTAGACTCCAGACACAGGAGCAGTGAAAACACCAGTGTCTACATCATAACCTTCTCCCATGTTGATGAAGACAGTTTCATACATGGCAATTTGGTCAGAAGTGGACTTTGTAGTGCATCTAAAACCCTTGTATAGGCCAGCAGAGAAGGCGACCCTTTTTTCTGCATATGGAAAGAAGAGAAAACATGTTAGAAGTGTGACTAGCTTCTGCTTCTAAGATGCTTTGATGATCTGTGCCCATACCCTTAAAATCCATCAAAGCTTTCATGGTTTTTTCAGTTGCTTTCTCCAGATCATTCAAAGAGTTGTTGAAATGTGTCCTCATATCGTGCACCCTTTGCAGCATTAAACAGCAGGTACATGATGCCTGCTCTGAACACTCTAAATAAACACACAAAAATAGACAGTTGAAGCAGTGGAAATAATTATACATATATAGAAACCCTCATTTTGCCCTGCATTAACAATCCCTTACGATTTTGAGGGGCCACGGTGGGTATGTTGCTCGGTTTAGGTCCATTCCAGCCAAACTGGGCATGTGCTGCAGCCAGCAGACTCAGGAAAACAACAGCTGGAAAAAAAAAGTGGAAAGACATATACAGCGCTAAACCCAGACAAAAAAACTGTATAATAACTGCGGTTGCTGTATTTTACAGGAAACAAACTGAACCATTGTTGAAATGTTTCTAGTCTCACCTCTGATCATGATGTGAAATGATGATGCCTTCAGATAAACGTTACACGACAGAAGATGTGTAGACTGATCAGGAAAGGAAGTGGCATGAATATATATCTGAGAGCCCCTCCCTTGCTAAAACTGGGATTTCTCCTTAGATTTTGCTCCTCCTTAACTTCTTTTTTTTTTTTATTGTCCACCTGCATCATTGTCTGCTTTTATTACTGGAAAACTGGAGCTGGCTTTCTTCATCGCAAAGCGCTTTCACTTTTTTAACAAACACAGACACACACCCTCCATGCCTTTGTGTTGCAGTCCCAGGCCAGATATCAGATATCCTCCAGTATGAAGTGTCTGCAGTTCAGTTTTCCTCAACAGCAAATTATTATTAATTTTTTTAAATTCTGTTTAAATAATTTGAAAATAAATAAATAAATAAATAAACACTTAAAAGTCCTTATAAATATGATTTTTCAAGGGTTGCTGGTGTATCATATTACATACATGCAAACACAACCCTATAGTAAAATATGTATCATTTAGACTCCAGATATCTGTCTAATTATTTTCATTATAGATATGAACACTTTGATATAGCTACACTCTTTATGACTCATTCCTGTCACTGTGCCTTTTCAGTTGAGCACTCATTATCTAGATTATGTTTCTATTTCTTTTTATTGTTCTTTAAAACTTATTTGGTTTTATTACCCGTCAAGTAGTATGCATCAGTTTTATATGTTTCATATTATTCTTCATAATGACATCAGACACGCAGTGTTTACTGGCAGGCTTCAGTGAAATCTGTGTCTGAACAGGGATATAGTCCCAAAGAAAAGTGAATTTCATTAAAAAAAAAAAAAAAATGACTGGATTTAATTTATAAGAAAAAAATCCAGTCATTTATTTTTAATCAAACCTATCATCAATGTTTTGATTAAAGACACCACTGTTGTATTTATTCTGTCACAGACACTGAAACTAATTCACTCCAAAAGCAAGGGATCTTGTTTCAAAGTCTGATTTATTATGTGGATGAGTTTCAGGTACATCACAGTTTCATCATTTTTTTCTATTACAATTTTTTTTATTATTACAGAAAAATCTGAGCATAAAAGAAATCATCATAAAAATGTGGGTTTTTTTGTATTAGTAAGATGACACAATACATTCTTAAGAGTTGAATTTGGTTTTCTGATTTTAATTATGGGTAATGAAACATCATGAATTTATACAAGAGGAGAGCATTGTGTGGGGAACAAAAGAGCAAAAAGAGTACAGACAGGTTAAGAACTACATGACATAACAGAGGGATTTCAGCAACCGTATTCAACAACAGTTGGAACAACAGTCGGTACAAACATAGATCACCTATGATGTACTTTTAATTTTTAAGATACAAGAGGAAACCAGTGAAGGTGTTGAAGTTATGGTTGGCACCACAGAAGGCACATCCAGGAGGCTGGATCACAGACACCTTGTCCCCAGCCTGAAGTTTTTTGGTGATAACAACACTGCTGCTATCTTGGTGGTCACCATTCGATTTCTCTTTGAGTTGAGCCACCGTGTTACCATTAACAGACAGGTTGGCACAGGCCTTTGTCGGCGTCTGACCAGTAAAATTACTGTATATAGTAACTGCGAGGCTGTAAACACCAGCGACTGGAGCAGTGTAAACACCAGTAGATGTGTCGTAGTTGTTTCCCTTGTTAATGGTGACCGTTCCATAGGTGATGTTCTTGGCCATAGAGAAGGGGCCAAGGCACTGGTTTTGTTTGGGCAAGGCAACAGAGAAGCCAGTGGCAGCGGCTAGAAAAGATGAAGAGAAGAGACAGTCAAACAGAGTGAACAGTTAACATTGTTTTTTTCCGATTTCAGTTCAGTCTGACTTGAGTTTAGAATTGATTTGAGCTGGTTTCATATGTTTTGTGTGAAGTTTAATGTGAAAAGCTGGCTAGTTTTTAGTTTTTATTCAGCTTTGTTATAAGTTTTTTTTTTTGTTTGTTTTTTTACACTTACACACCATGATCTGTTAACATCAGGGGATGACAAACAAAACTGAAGCTGATTTAACCAGCAGGTTTAGTTTTTTTTGGTTGTGTTGTTTATTTAATGTAAGTTTTGATCTTTGTGAAAAATTGTTGGCTGTGTCTCTTACCCTTCATTTGTTTGATGGCATTCTTTGTCTCTGTCAGGTGATTAGACAACAGGTTATGGGAGAAGTTAAAGAACTCCATCATCCTCTCCATCTGCCTCTCCATCAGACAGCAGCCACACGATGCATAATGAGAAGCACACGCTGCATATACAAATAAATCCATTACAATACAAATAGTACATTAAACATGTTCAGAGAAGCTCATGTTATACTGACAGGAACTACAAAATTACTTAAGAAACCCTCACCAGGTGGAGGTGGATTTTTTGAATGTGTTGCATTTTGGGTCCATTGATACTGAGCGTACACAGATGATGCCCCCAGCAGACACAGAAATACTACAGCTGTAGGAAGAAAAAGCCAATTAATTAGACAATTTTGTTGAAGAAAAAAGGAATAAACAAAAGAAAAATCAACCCATTCATTCTCTTCTAACTACGGGCACCTCTAACTTCAGTCAATAATAATAGATATTTCTAAAATTAACCTCATGTGTTATGTCTGCATTTTCAGTTGAAAGCTCTGTTTTTCAGATTCAGATAAATAATCTACAAATTTTCAGAATGCAGATTTTATCTCACCTCTCATGTTGATGCTGGTAAATGATGACAGAGTTTCGGCAGGTTGAAGATGCATAGACTGTTCAGCGCACAAGAGCTGGAATTTTGTGTATATATAGTTTCTCAGAGCTCCTCCCTTGATACCTCTTTTTTATTCGTCACCTTTTAACATTGCTCCTCCTGGTTGCTTTCCTATTGTCCGCCCTGTCTGCCTTATAAGTGTTTAACTTGGAAGGGGTTTCTTCTTCACAAGGGACTCTCATTTTCAACAACAACAAAAAAAAAAAGAAAATCCACATACAAGCAGACACACCCTCCAGGCATTTGTTGGTGCCACCCAAGTGTCACCTGTTGTTTGACACAGAGACAGAGCAACATAGGATCAGTTCAGTAACTAAGCATTAACTGCTTCGAACCCCATGTGTGAAACTGTTTAACAGTCAGTGTAAATTATTATTTGCAATTGGTTTGTAATGGATGTGGTTAGAAGTGTTAGTATTTATTACTCCCTGGCTAAAACTTACTAAAGTTCATTCAAGTAAGTCCCTGTATGCAACTGAAAGAGCGAGGTTGGTGTTATTTTATGAAATGGATGAAGTTCATGATGAAAACCACTGACAGGTTTGCTTCGTAAAGTGTAATTTCACTCGTGTTCTTAGTCTAACTCCTCCCCCTTCAAGATTTTCCAAAGTCTGAAAATGTCAGTGGGAGGCAGAGAGAATGCGTGGTTGACTGAGACAATGTTTTGTGGATGTAGATGTATTTAATCAATCCATTTTTATATGCATTTTCAACTTTTGCATCAAAAATAGTTGCAATATATGAAAATTTGGACACTGTACATGAGGTGGAAAGGTGAAAAGGAGGGTGTAGAGAGATTAGAAATGTAAATAAGTGGAAACAGATTTAGCAGATTATAATGTTTGTGTGTGTCTTTGATGAAGAGACTCCAAAATTCACGGAATTAATACAAGAAATAAACAGAGATGCCATGTTGGATGTTCAGAGCAATGAAATGCCAGTAAGTATGAATATTAAACAAAGACAAAGGCTTAATTTACGGGACAAAAATTAAAGCCAGTGTCAGTTTTAATTAAAATACCTCTTTCATCCAAAAGCTCAACAGTTGAATCAGATAGTACATCATTGTATGAAATATTACATCTGGCAGAGTTTTAAACCATGATAATATAGTGGATAGAAATGCATGTATTTATATTTTTTTTTTGCTGATTTTCTGAAAATGTGGATAAATTTTACATTACATTTGGTTATGGATGTGCCATCCTTAGTGTGCACTTTAGATTTATTGGACAGATCCAATTTTGTTGGTCATATTTTTTTTAATATGGCCACCATCAGATTCCAATGTGACCTGACCATGCACCTGAACTGACCCACAGTTACAAAAGATCATTTACAAAGACATCCCATACAACACAATGCAGCTCGTAAGTAAATGGTGCTGAGATTGAGTAACTGAAGATGTTCATCTTTGTACTTTGAAATGAATCCAATTTCCCAGGATTCTTCACATATTCACATCTATGTATGAAACCTAGTCCACAAATTAAATCACCATCTAAAGGTTAAGGTTAACTCAATTTATAATACCTGAAGGGAATTTTCATTTCATTTTATTTATTTCGTTCATGGTTGTGCATTTCATCAGCAAACATTCAGTAATCATCAAGTAAACAAACATGTACACACCCATGCTCGAAAAGGAGCAGGATGAAGAAAATCTTATATTTCCTGCCCCCTTCTAAATAATAATAGCCTTAATGGTTAGCCATACACAACTAGCTATAAAATCATACTATATAAAGTCAGACAAACCAAACTAAATACATCCAAAGATAATACAAAATGAATACAAAACCAAGTGCAAACTACATGTCCAGAAAGTACAAAATACAGGTAAATATATACCTGATGAAATGCGGCAAAAACATTATACCAGACCAAAATAAGTAAATAAATATGTCACAAGATGCAGTACAAATACGAAGCAAAATGTAAAAACTTATAACTGTTCATATAATCTCATTGTTCTTTCTTTATACACTTTTTTCAGTTGGAATATGTTTTTATAGCCCTTCACCTCATTATGAAGAGAATTCCAGAGTTTAACACCCACCACTGATATACACATCTGCTTCAAAGTTGTCCGTGCACACTGATGCTTGAAATGACCTTTCCTTCTATGCTCTTCATTCTCTGAAGTGCAGACAAACATTTCTTGTAATTTAGCTGGTAGTACTTTACTAGTGACCTTGAACATAACAAGTAATGTCTGTAGTTTAACTAGCTCCTGCCATTTCAATAATCCAGAATTAATAAATAATATTTTAGTGTGTTCCTGATAATCTGCTTTATGGATAATCCTGATGGCTCTCTTCTGTATTTCAGTCTCTGCGTTTTACCCACACACACACACACACACACACACACACACACACACACACACACACGCACGCACGCACGCACACACACACACACACACACGCACACACACACACACACACACAGCAAATAGCATATTTGGAGCAGCGAGCTGCTGTTGAAGCCACTCTGGGACCCACTCAGGATGTTCATCAGCACTGTGGTCTGAGGAGCAAACAGGAGAACTGATCTATTTCTAATGGTGTGAGGAAGCAGAGCACCCAGAGGAACCCTGCGCAGTGCCAAGAGAACAACAGATAACAAACTCCACATACAGAGGCTGCACTCCATCTGAGAGTTGAACCCAGAACCATATAGCTGTGAGGGTTAATTGCTAACCACTATGCCACCACGCTGCCTTATCAATCATAATGTGGCCCAGGACCTGAGATCATCATGTCATATAAAGCCCTTTACAGGAGACCCCTCGCTTTCTTGACTCTGGACTCTTTACTCTCTTTTTGACACTCTTTCTTCATGCTCTTTTCCCAGCTGCAGGAAAAACAGTTTGAGTGTAGGCCATGGGTGACCCTTCCCAGGCCTCTTCTTCTCTTTCATCTATGATGTGAGTGGCCTGAGATGAACCTGTAGTTAATATTATTGAAAAGTTTTGTGCCAGCAGCTACATTACAGTTTACCAGCTGAGTCTAAATGCAACAGGAGCAGAGTAGAACAAGTGTTCACAGAACACAAACCTCCGCCAAGCACCCTGAACAGTGTGCATGTGTGGATCGACTATTTCTTTTTAAACTCAACAGTTTCCAGGTTGTTCCATACAGCAGAAAAAGTTGAAGCGTGGTACCCATCATGTGTATGTCAAATTATATTGAATTCCAATCAATATTTCTTGAGTTATAATGAAAAATGTGTCGTAAATGGGATTTTCAATGTTAAATGTAAATGTCCACAGAGTCCACATTCCACAGTGGATGTGGACAATTTTGTGCCAGATACAAGATATTGTTCTAAGCTATGGGTGTATCAAATTGGAGGCTAATCAGAGTCGTTTTGAATTTTTTATGAATTTTCAAAAATTGCTCAATGATGAGATAGGAAAATTTGAAATTTTGTGACCTTGCTGTGACCTTGAACTTTGGCCTACTTGGCCCAAAATTTAATGGGCTCATCCCAGGGCCTGGGCCTATCTGTGGGGACAATTTGGTAAAGATGGTTGGAATAGTTTTCCTGTAAAGTTGCTAACAAACAAACAAACAAAGACACAAAGCAAAGTGGTCACAATACCTCCTGGTGGAGGTAATTAACATCAACCAACTGACTTTGCAAGGCAGACAAAGGACAGCCACGGACCTCCGCAGCACAAACCCTTTGCAACTTTCCAATTCACTGGACTCACAGCAGCACACCACCATTTTCATCCATAGGCATGGTAATGTTAACTGGGCATAGATAACATAGCAGGGCTTAGCCCAAACTGCTAAAGTTTACCAATGTACATGTGTTAAATTGATTTTTAGCCTTAAGTTAGCTTTACATGCAACTGACTAAGCTCTCTGCTCACCTGACACCTTCACTGCACTAAACTGACCTTTAACCTAAACATAAACTCAGAGCTCCCTCTCTGTGCTCTGCATTCATTTGTCCTCCTCCCCCCAGGAACTCCAAACAGTCCATCCAACATCTTGTTTGGAGTTTCCCTTTAGTCTGCTTTCTTACACCCATGTGACCTCAGTGACCATCTTAAACCACCATTTAGTGTCTGCATTCACACCACTGCACGCCAACACATACACCTGTGTATCATTCATCATTCATTGGATTAGATTGTGTGTTTTTCTTCTTTTTACTTGAGTTGATATATTTGGAGTTAATAAATACTTTGAAATATACTTGATAAGTCCCATTTCCACCAATATTAACTTTTATTACCAGGAATTTATTTACCCATGTAAAAGAATTCCTGATAATCTGTGTGGTTTGTGCTTCCACCCCACCTCAAATTTCCTGGAAATGTATTTAAATCAGACGCTGCCATTTTGAGTCCCCAACTCAAAACCCCACTGAAGTTCTTTTGAGTGTATTTGGCAAAAAAGTTTGATAAGATCAAGTTTTATTATCCACAGCATATTTGGATAGACAGACAGATTATTACAATACACTGAAGGGAATACACTATAGGAGCAAGCCAAATATACTCAAAAGCTCAAAATTCGGCAAATGGACCTAATTGTCCATCTCCTTCTTAAAGCTTAAAGCCAGAAATGCATGTTTCTGATCAAAATTACAAAGCTCAGTACCATTCAACTGTTCTGGGTAACCAAATCAGCTGTTATGCACAGTTAAAAAGAATGCAGCCCCTGTTAATACTGTACTTGTGTATTTGATGCTATAAAAATTTAAAAGAAAAAGTCTATTGAAAGTTGAGAACTGGTAGAGCATTTTAAAAAGTGAAAATTAAAAAAAAAGGGAATTTTAAAAAGAAATGGGATTCACACCAATGGACCAACAAAAACACACAGAAGACTGAGTAACAAATAAAAAACAATAATAAATGTTTGTAAATGTTTCTCTATGTTGGTACAAAAACAATAGGCAAAGACAGTAACTCCAAAATGAAGCCAAAATGGATGTATCTTAAAGTGTAATACCACTGATGACCACTGTGTGCTGCTCCAAAAAGGCCCTTAGTCTTATATTGAGCTTCTTTCTAAATATACTAAGTCAATTTCTTATTTTTCTTTTTTCAAATAATTATTCTGGACTCACTTGTTTTATTTGGACACTCTAACTGGTGTTTTAGTGGTCTATCTTTAAATTATTCCTCCAATACTGAGAATTTAGGGCACATGTTTACTGTATCAGACTTTGATTGACAGGTCTGTATTACAGCTTTACAGAATTTTGGGACTTCTGCTTATTGAATTAAATGTAGTAAATGTAGTCGATAAGTTACATTAGTAAGACTAGAGTAACAAGTAAAATTATTTCGTTATGCAAATGCCTGATGAAATTTGCAAATCAAGTCAGACTTTTCATCCAGATAATAATAAATGCTTTCTCATTCTACACTATATCAACACACTGCTATTATTATTAGTTTCAAGAAAAATGAAGTCAAACCAATCGGATGCTGTACAGTATATGAAACTGAATAAAGTAAAAAAATAAATAAATACTGATCTTACCTGCGTGTTTGTCCCAAAGTCTGCTGTTGAGTTCTTTTCCTGCTTACAAGTTCCTGGAGCCTGACAGTGTAATCCAGCCACGCAGCTGATGTCTGTTTAACCAGCTGTTCAGAGAGGGTCTTGGCATCTGAGGGGTCCCACCAAAGTCATCCATCTTCTAGCCTTGCCCTAAGGAGGACTCCTCACAGCAGCCTCTCCTCTGGTCAACCCCAGGGTTTCTGTCCACATGTCCGTCCTCCTGAACAATCCTCATAGGGTTTTTTGTCTTCACCCCAGCCTCCAGAAGACATTCGATCCATTGGTTTCCAGCTCCATACTGTTCACCTCAAATCCTGTGGTCATCAGACCCTTCATTTTCAGCCTTTCTGCTAGGTTCCCTATGAGCCTTTGAGTTTTCTTTTATGAATCCAGTATTTGGGTCCTTTCCCTGCTTGGTGACAAAAACTCACTTCCAAGATGGACAAACATACAATAGATGTCAGAAAATTACACCAGTATAATACAGAACGATGCATGTGCAGAACAAAATCCAGGAGATGATAGGGTGATGCCAGGTAGAGCGAGTGAAACCAACAAACCAACCAACCAGCCAGCCAGCCAACCAACCAACCAGCCAGCCAGCCAGCCAGCCAACCAACCAACCAACCAACCAACCAATCCATCAATCAGTCAAAGCAAACAGATAGACAGGAAAGTAGTGTTGTGGCCAACCTAACCTAAACTGAGTCTTGAATGAACTGAAACCAGAGTTAACAGATCATGGTTAGACTGGACCAGATACACAACAACATTGTGCCGTGTCTGTCACATCGTTGTTTATCACAAACAAAACAAAATACTTTTTCAAAACAAATCCAAAACTAACACTGCTTTAGCCATGTTCCTTCATCCATGTTAACTACATTTGCTTGGCTTGTACACCTAGTTGGGTGGCAGTAACTCGCATTCTTACACATACAGTATACATAGTTGGATAAATGTATAGCTAATATTTGTTGAATCTGTTTTGGTGAGGAGTGAAATCTGAAGAGTTGACAAATTGTTGATCTGGGGCAGAAAAGAATACTTGCTCTCCTGTTAGTCTGAGCTTGTCTTTATTGACCCCCCACCCCCCAACACACACACACACACACACACACACACACACACACACACACACACAGGCAAGTCAGCTAAAGTTGTGGTTAAATGGTTACATTAACCTTCATCAAATTTACCATTTTACAAAGTCAGTAAGCCAGTGTTTAGTTTAAATTCACTCATCACCCATGTGCTCATGAAGCTCCACCCCTTCGGTCTAAATGTAGTCACTTCCAGCTCAACAAGGCCACCATGGAAATGGCCAAAAGGGCAAACTACTGACTTCAAATTAGCTGTTCAGAATCCAGTGAGTGACGTGACAGTGACAAATCAAGCACCCAGGCATGCAGACTGCTTCTACAAACATTAGTTCAAGAATGGGTCAACTCTCAGGACCTCAGTGAATTCAAGTATTTTGCCATGATAGATTTTGCGCCTGTACTATAAGTCCATTTGTGAAATTTCCTTTCAACTAAATATTACAGTCCTCACAAATGTGCTTCTGGAGAAATAGTCAAAAATTCCCGTAAACATAATCCTAAACCTCAGGCCTTCTCAGAAGACTTGAAGCTGTTATAGCTGCAAAAGGGGGCTTCCCTAATCCGAATGACAAATGGCATTGAATAACAAATGACCACTAGGGTTAGGGGTTAGGGTTAGGTCATTTGTTATTCCATGCCATTTGTCATTCGGATTAGGGAGGCCCTGCAAAAGGTGGGTAGCTTCATCTGAGTTAGACTGTCAGAGGATTGCAGGGAAGATATTCCAAAGAGAGGCTCCTACTGACTTCTGTTTGATTCTTGGTACAGATGGAAGACTTACAATCAGAGAGTGAAGGACTCAAGATGGAGTATCAGTTTTAAGAAGACCAGATGAAAATGAAAGCTCATATTCAGTTCAAATAATACAGTTTAAGTCACAGGTGTCAAACATGCGGCCCAGGGGCCAAATCCGGCCCACCAAAAGGTCCAGTCTGGCCCTTGGGATGAATTTGTGAAATGCAAAAATTACACTAAAGATATTAACAATCCTTTTAGTTCAGGCATAATATTGCAAAAATTACCCTTATTTTTCAGTTTGTTCATGTTATTCACATCTTTTGAAAGGATAGTTTGTACCCGTAAACCTTGCAATAATATAAATTTACTTTTTTCCGCTCTAAAACATAGAAAACAGTTTGGAGTTGACATTATTTATATATTACTGTTATTATTCTACTAGTTCAGCTCACTGCGATCAAATTGAGCTGAATGTGTCCCCTGAACTAAAATGAGTTTGACACCCCTGGTTTAAGTAATCAAAACCTTGAGATCAGAGCTAATATGAAGCTGCAACACCATTTACGTTTTTGAAGACTTTTTGTGCTTGTGCATTGCAGGCTCAAAACCATAATGGAGAGTTCATATGTACTTGACATGTACCCCACACATTTTCACACTGTCTCACGAAACTGATGGCAATTAACCATCATAGCAATTAAAACCACCATGAAATCTCAAGAAATGACAAGGTCAGGTATGAGATTTCCTTACTTTACGGTTGTGTCAGTGCAGCTGCAGTCGGAGGGTTCCCATTGGCTCATCCCAGTTGGAGATTTGAGCGTCCTCTGTTGCTGTCCTTTTCTGCGCCACCTTGATTTTCTGAAGAATATGAGGTGATGCCAGAGCTGCTCGCAGAAATGAATCTTTCTTTATGTTCTAGCCCTATGACAGAAAGAGGACTTGATCACGATGCACTTGACTTCTTTCCATATAAATACACTGACAGTATGCGTTTCTCTGAACCTACATAACATCTAAACGTTTATTACTTCATCAGGAAAAAACCACATGTAGTAATGAAATGCACATGGCCCAAAAATATGTGAAGTTCATTGGCCAATCTTAAAATTGTCAACTTAATAATTTTTCTTAAATTTTGGAATTGTTTTTTAATGCCAATGTGGAGGGTAAAACAAAATACTTCATGACACTATTACTGTTTTTTTTTTTTAAATAGAGGTTTATTTTCTTGTCATTATACAGGTGGATGTCAGAACACAGGTACTTTATCAGGATTGGATAAAACTCATTACATTAAAAAAAAAAAAAAACACTTTTACAAATCTTGATGCACTTTGACCTTGATGTCTTTCTTCCATCAAGTAATGCTGGTTTGTTTGTGCTGAACTAAAACATGTAAAATAAAGCTGAGAGCACTATATTTGAATGTATATTTACGATAGAGAATATAAATTCAGGACTACAAGGCAAGACTGTCAACTACAGTATTTCATCTACAGACAAACCTGTCAGTAAATCCTAAGTAAAATGACAGCGCAGCTACGCCTAACTAAATTATTCAGTACCATACAGCAAGTAGCCAGAGAAGGTGTTGTAGTGGCTTTTGTCATCACAGAGGAAACACCCAATGGGCAGGTGGACAGTCACAATGTCCCCAGCTTGCAGGTGAACGACAATAACAATAGAGGCACTGTCTTCTTGGTCTTGCTGATTTCTTTCTTGAGGTCCTGCCACCACTACATTGTTAACCTGCAGATTGACGCAGGCAGCCAGTGAGCTTGCAGGAGCTCCAGCATCACTGTAGACAGTGAGTGCCAAGCTGTAGACACCAGAGCGAGGAGCAGTGAAAAAACCAGTGCTGACATCATAGCCGTTTCCCAAGTTGATGAAGACATGCGAATATCTGACGAACGTGTCATCACGGAATGGACCAGTGCACGTTAAAGTGTTCGCGTTGGTCAGAGCGACAGAGAAGGCACTGCGGCTGGCTGAAGAAGAAGAGAACAAACATATATTAAATTGGTGACTGGACAAGCACTTAATTGGGTTGGATACCATTTTATAGTAAGACTTACATTAACCCTTTCATGCATAGGTCACTACAGTGGATAGTTATTCTCCAGCTGTTCTCTTGTATATTCATGGGTTTTGATGTTTTAGTTCCATATCAGCCAACACAGTGAACACTTACGCACCATCCCATACACTGACATTCATACCATTACTGTAACTTTGCCGTTCTTGGTAAACCTGATCTGCAGTAACATGTTTAAGTGTAAATCAATTGTTATTTGTTAGACAAGAAGTTTTTTTTTTTTTGCATATTATCTCCATGAAGTGACTAATTACTAGCATTAGAATATGTTAAAGTGTGAGAAGACATCAGATTAGCATCATTAAAAATGTTTTTATTTCATTGTTTTCATATCACTTTCTGATATTGGGTTTTAAACACATGTTTCTTTACTTCAAAAATTAAATGCATGGATCTTTTTGTAACTCCATAGGAAAAAAAAAAAAAACTCGATGGCATCGTTTTTTTCATGCCTGAGGAGGAATAAAAACACTGAAGAAAAAAATCTTAACTAAGGTTCTCACAATTCATGCATGAAAGGGTTAAAGTATTGATATTGGTTCAGAGTTAGGTTATTACATTATTTAGGTTTTGAACACTTTACAAGTCACTGCCTAATAATAATAATAAAGATAACAGAGTTTTCATACATGGATTTAGACTCCCTATTTGGTACAAAAGAGACTGAGAGCCACACTGAAATTATAAAATGAGATATTTCAAGAACATAGTCATAATATTACAAGAATGTTGTTGCAATTCTGTGAATAAAAAGTTGTAGGTTTATGAGAAAACTGGGTATTATATTATTTCTGGGAACTGTGCTGAAGTTCATTGCGTTACTCATTTATATAATTACATTTATTAGTTAATTAGTTATTAGTCAGTCAGTCAGTTAGTTGGTTAGTTGGTTAGCTGTTTTTATTTATTTTTTTTATATTTTTTTTTCAGTGTGTCCCTATGTAATTCAGCAAGATCAAGTGACTGGCAGTGAAGTATTAAGGCATGCTGGTGGTTATTACATGCTAGTTGAAGCTGACAGGACTATGTTTTGGCTGATGGTGAAGACAAAGGAAGCAAAGCAATGAATTCTGAGGCATAACATAAAAGACTCACTATTTGGCAAGTAACAGGTCATTTTTGCTCTTTTTTTAAATTAGGTTTTTATAACAGATTATTAATGATTTATAGTGTTAATTCATTAAACTCCATAAAATCCATTTTTAGAGGTGTTCATATCGTTCATACTGCTTACATGAACATTATAGTTCTTGAAATTTAGCAAACTGTGAGGATGTGACTTACATCTGACATTGTTGAGGATAGTCCTTGTTCTCATCAGGTTCTCCTCCAGGTACTTAAAGGTTTCATTAAAAAACGTCTCCATCCTGTGCATCTGTCGCTGCATCAGACAGCAGCCACATGATGCCTGGTCCGTGGTACACACTGAACACACATAAACACATACAGATGCACGGATTATGTTCCTGATAGAAAGGACACTCTTGATATACTCTCTCAAAAATGTTCTCACCAGGTTCATCTTGTTTCTCAGAAGATCCGCTTGAAGAGCCCCAGTTTGAATTGGTATAATCTGCACGTGCCATGCTGAATGCCACGTGCAGGAGACACAGGAATATAAAAGCTGGAAGGAGAAGAGCAAAGGCATGTGTTAAAAAGAGAGAGAATAATATCTAATAATAACTGAAAAACGATCATTTTAAAATCTTAGCTAGGGATGGGACAAAATATTAGAAAGGAAATTTACTGTCGTCAAATAACAGCATTTCTGTTAAGATATTAAACTGATTTCTCAGCCAATATGATTTTCCAGAGTTACTCTTTGAATGACAGATGGACATAGAAGTTGTAGTTAGTGTATGTGTGTGTTACACTTTGCGTCATTTCACTGCTCAAATTCAAACAAACACCACAATGAACAAACAGATAATTCCTGGCTTTTGCTTCTTGGTATTTTTTTCTCTTGTTTGCACAGAGAATCAGTGCATTAAGTTTTGCTGTATTGTTATTGCCATCATGGGCAGTGAATTGTGGTAGTCTTATATTGTGAGTTACTTTGTGAATTCCAACGTTACCTAAAACCACCAATTTTTACGTTGCACTTTCAAGCAAATTTCCAAAGTCTAGTGCATCGTATTGTAACTTATTATTTATCATTATTATTATTATTGTATTTATTGTAATTTTTCCACCAACTGCATCTGCATCATGAATGAACTGTAAAGTTGTAGCTTTAACTATTTTAACCTCATGCTATGCAGCAGATTCACCTTTTTCAAATAAGTATATCAGGTCTCACCTTTCATTGTGGTGCTGGCAGCTGATGATATCTTCAGTAGGACAGAAGTTGTGACTGTGACTGATGCAGGGTCAAGAGTCACAGCTCTATTTATATACATATGTCTCCCATTGATTCAGTTCTTTCAAATAACTCCTCCCTGTTTTGCTCAGACTTTTGTTTTTCATACCTGTCTATCTTTGTACCTGACCTGTATATCCCCACAACCAGGGGGTTTTTAGCTCATAGCACACAAAAAATTAAGAGAGACACTCACACTCTCTGGGGCTTTGTTTTGTAGATGTAGGTCACGGTATCATCTGTCCCCAGGTGCAGACTGTTGACAAGTTCCCATCAGAAAAGACAACGGTAGCGGCTTTCATCTGTGTTTGCCAGGTGTTACTGTGCATCGAAGCAGTGCTGAGACTGAGTGCTCATATGAACGTAATGCAATGTAGGTCACTCAGAGAATGGATAATATCACTAATGTGATGTTATCAGTGATTGAGGTTTGTGTTAAACTCCCTACAGCAGTGGTTCCCAACCTTTTTTGGCTCATGACCCCATTTTAACCTGTTTAACCCTGACCATATTTTCAGAGGAAAAATGCCTAAAAAGACATACCCAAAGTAAATTAAGAATTACTTCACAATAATAAGGTTCATATGGATGTTCTTGGTGTCTATGGACATTTACAGACCTCACAGAATCTATTCCCATTGTCTAAAATATTGTATCTATTACTATGCCTGAGTAAACTGTAATAAACTAAAAGAGAAATTAGAATTTTTTATCCTCGCCTGTTTTTTTTTCGGCTGGATTGACGATGATATGCATAAATTAATTGTTCGTGTCGGAGATTTTTAATAGTGTATATTTCACCCCACAAAGATTAAAAATCATGTTTGAACATTAAAGTTTGCACTAAAATACACTTTTGATGTACTTTTATTAACTTTAGGGTCTAAACTTTGAGCAAAAGTTGAAAAAAACATCCATTGTCCTGATTTATTATATTTTTATAGTAGATGAATATTAATATAATTTTTTAGGCCAGCGGGCAGGCTGACAAATTTCTGGTGACCCCAGACATTCAAAACGGAGACATTTTTTGTTTTGCTAAAATTAATTTCTTTTTGATCATGTAATAGTTTGCTATACTATGTTGCAAATAAATGTTAATTTTAGATGACATTTAGTCTATATAATGTATATTATTATGGACAGAGGCAGAAAAGCCAGGTGTAGATTACTGCACAAAGGGAGAATTTTATTTTCCTTGGTCAGGATATGTACAGTCAGTCCAGCTTGGATTTACAAGGCTGACAATTAATACTGAACAAACAAGAACTCAAACTATGAATTATGAAAGAGCTGCAGCATCTGAAACCGACCACAATGAACATTTGACAGATAAACAGAACCACAGTGCTTCAGTTTCAGCTTCACAGTTTGTCAGGTCTTTTATGTATTGGGATTGTCACCATATGCTTTTTATTAGTAAGCTTTTTATTTTTTTATTTTTATCAATTACTTGAAATTTCAGGCAACCCCATTTGAATTCCAGGTGACCCCACGTGGGGTCCTGACCCCAAGGTTGAAAATCCCTGCCGTACAGATGCCTGAACTTATGATGTGCCTTTCCTAAGACATGTGGAATACCCCTGACAGGTGATGAAGAGTCAAGTGGATGCTCACAACCCACCAAACAAAACTGAGCTTATCATATTTTTGCAGCAAAGCAAAAGCATGATTTCTGAACTATCTCCAGGTGAAAGCATTAGCAATATGCTGCTGGAAAACTGGATTGTTTGAAAGTTTGATTGAAAGTCTGAAAATAATATTTTTCTTTGACAAGTTGTCTTCTGCAAATGAATATTCTAAATGACAATTTTTATGGTGGAGTATAAATGTATTTGCAAGTAATCAGTGTTAATCAACTTTAAATTTGGCCAATGTTTTTACAATTAGGCCATGACACAAATGGCTGTCTCTACACCACGTAAAACAGAGTTTGAGAATCTTCTGTGCATAGAGTCAAATGATTGTTAACTGGTGCAAATCAAGCCTAATGATTTAAACAGTAGGGGACCGAATGAACTATTTACCTTTAACAGAGTCACAAAAATCAAGATTAGGCAAGAAAAGACAGTCAAAATCACATGTATTGAACAGGAACTGATACTTATGTTTAGAGGATATGTATAACATTTGTCCAAAGGAACGGGGTTGGTTGACAAAAGCACGATGAAGGTCAAATTCGACCTTTTCCAGTACATTTGGGAATACTAAAGATGCTTCTGATAACTGGATAAATGAAGGGTTTGACTGAATGTCATCAAAGTGACACAGATAGATAAACGATATGATCTACACTGCTCTTGTATTCCCTCAGTCACATAAGAGGGGAAGTGAGGTCACAATGATTGCATAATATTCACTCTAAAAAAATATATATTTAGGGCATCTTCAGTGTGACAAGATATGCTTGAAGAGAGGTTCTATACGTGGAAAAAACATGTAATATGTAGGGAAAAAAACAGATGATTTATTATTTTTGACTTTATTGATCTTTTATTGGATTGTTAGAAAATACAGTGTTGCCCATAAAGTTGGAATAATTGAGTTTTCAGATCCATTCCTCTTTTCATTCTGATTTATACACATCAGTATTCAGTAATCACCTTTGACCAGGTACAATGATTACATATTGAGTTCCAGTTACACTTTATCCATCATGAATAGATCACATTGTAACAATCATTTCACAAGAGATAAAAATAGTTCCTTAGAATTTCATGGGCAATAGTGTATATATTTTTAGAAGGATACACATGAATGCATACAAAAAACAATACCGTGAACTACAGTCATCTCTGAGAATAACCTCCAACAAAAATGTCAAAGCATCAAATGGATCTTACGCAAACAAGTAAACTATATAAACAAGTTTGACCGACGTCCACAAACAACTTAATCCAACTGGCAAATGGTGACTGTAGCCCCGGATCCTGCCCAGAACCTGAACCCTGGGTATAGTGGTCCCGTGAACTCTGTATGATGTCGATAGATGAGGTCAGCTCGGTCGTTTGTAATGCGGTAAAAGCTCAGAATCCCTGCATGCTGGTCCAGATAGACCCCGACCCGTGTGGCTTTGGGTGAACCGAGCAGTTTTTCTTGGCCATTGTGCCAGAAAGAGAATCCAGTCCCAGACCAGTACAAGCTCCAGGACAGGGGATTGTGGCCTAAACGGCTTTTGTCATCAGAAGTCTTCCTCTCCATTTCCTTATAGGCCACGCCGATGGTGATCTATAATGGAGCAAGAAAAAAGGGTTAAGAAAGGATGCCTAGCCAAGTTCATCTTTGAGCAGTTTGTCGTCCTTTTCGGGTTTGTACAATGAGAGGGCTTTGGTCTGGATTAGGAAAAGGTCGTGCTTTGATTTAAATACAGTGGTACCTTGACTTAAGAGTGCATCAACTTATGAGTTTTCAGAGTTATGAGTCGATTTTTTGCTTTGAGTTGTGAGTCAAAATCTGAGTTAAAAGTGAGCCTCAGATACCCTGCTGCTAGTTGTCGTGGCCAATAAAAAAAAAAGTCGGTATTCTGGTGCATGATCCTCCATCTCTCACCACAGCGTCTTGAGTTCCTCCTGTCAACCCCATTTTTATAGAACCTACACATGTGGCTCTTTCATCCCTCTGCTGTGGCTCCCTGTAGCTTTGGAAAATCAGTAATGAGTATTTAATTTAAATTCATTTTATTTTAGTTTGTTAGTTTTTTTAATGTAATTCTAAATGTAAAGATTATGGCGATATTAGGTATTACAGGTATTATCTTCTGATGCACAAAAAAGTCTAGTCGCTGTCCAGATGGAAGGTGCTGAAACGCTTTGTCTGGAAGAGGTGAAAAAATATCGTCCAGATCACGACAAATACGTCTACATACGTCAATATGCATTGGTGAGACGGTTGATATAAGTTACACATAGGTTCAAAGCACATTACTCATAAATTAGAAATAAGTGTTGGATATGCTAGACATTATTTCGACGTATTTCGACTTATGGGGCTGGAAGGGATTAATGGCATTACAGTGAATTTCAATGGGGAAAACTGATTTGATATATGAGCAAATCGAGTTACGAGCTCGGTCACGGAAGGAATAAAACTTGTAAGTCAAGGTACCACTGTACTAATGAACATAATGCAAGTCATTTTGTGATCACATCTTTGTAGACTTTTTAAATATTACACCAAGCATTGTCATCTTACCCAATTATTATTATTATTACCTCCGCCAAGGAGGTTATGTTTTTGCCAGGGTTTGTTTGTCTGTCTGTTTGTTTGTTTGTCTGTCCATTAGTGTGCAACATAACTCAAAAAGTTATGGACAGATTTTGATGAAATTTTCAGGGTTTGTTGGAAATGGGATAAGGAAGAAATGATTAAATTTTGGTGGTGATCGGGGGTGGGGGGGGCCCACGGGGGGGGCCACTGATCAGCCTTGGCGGAGGTCTGCGCTCTCCGAGTGCTTCTAGTTATTATTATTATTATTATTATTATTATTATTATTATTATTATTATTATTATTATGTGCTTTCAGTGCAGAAATCCAACCATGAAAATGTAATTGTTGTCACCGATAATAATAATAATAATAATAATAATAATAATAATAATAATGATTAAAAATTAATTAGTTAATGGTTCATTTGCTGCAAAATTAACAAAATATATTGTCTGAAAACATCTGAAAAGCATGATGAGCAGTTAAAACACATATCTAGAAATGTTGACATCAAACAGATTTTTGGTTCAGAAACGTTAATAGGAATAGCCATGATTTGCAGAAATGTAAAATGGGAACATTTTATTCTGGCGACTTGGAGAATAGAGTCAGTACTTTGACAGTGTTGTGTATATTGTTGTATGTAGCTGGCAGTGAGTTTCAGGATTAATCAGATGCATGTACAAGATTGATCCCGTTCTGTTCTAGTTGAGATTTCCTCCATTTCCCCAAATTAAAGGTTTTATTGTGATGTTTTCCTCTTATTCAAAACAAGGATCTAAATATAAAGGATGTCAGAGTACAGAAGGATGAAAGTTTGTGACTTCTGGGCAATACAAAGAAAATGTACTTCAACATTTTCTGATATACAGTCATGGAAAAAATAATTAGACCATCAAAAGTCATCAAAAACAATGGTTATGCAATCAAGTACTAACTACTGTGAGTATCATGTGACTAAAAACAGACAGAAAAGAAAACATGGAATGCCTCAAAGTGCTGTTTTTGTCAGCACAATGCCATAGATATTGATGTAAGAACTGCAGTGATTTTGGTTATTATCAAGAAAACATGGAAAATGGATAGATATCAGGTCTTAAATTAAACTCTTATGAGCTATCTTTGTTGTTATCGTTATATTTGTCCAAACAAATGTACCTTTAGTTGTACCAGCCATTAAAATGAACAAGAAACTGAAGAAAACAAGGGTGGTCTAATAATGTTTTCCACGACTGTGTAGCACTATTTTCAATTACTGCGTTGTATGCAGCCTAAGCCTAGGTTGGTGATATTTAAAGACTCACCTTCTGGCCAGTCCATTCCACCTCCCAGTAGTAAGGGCTGCCTGCCAAGGGCTCTCTGCAGAGAACCTGTCTCCAGAAGTGGAAGCGTTCAGGATGATCTGGAGGATTCAGGTTCTCAGCCCGCAGCTTGGCTTTATATCCTTTGTCTGACAACTGCAGGTGGCGATACACAGTGTTGGGGTCCATGGTGGGTTCAAAGCGAACTGAAGGGGAAGAATATAGTTTAGTGAAGATGGCATTCCTCAAAGGTTTGAACACTTTTAAATTCTGTTTTATATCGGAGAAGACGTTGACCTCACATTTAAGCAATTCTTCTCTGGTCTTGGGTTCTGGATTCACAGGTCCCACTGTTGTTCCTGGAGATGCTACAAAGCAAAAAAAAAAAAAAAAAAATGCAATCCCAGTTGAGTTTCAACTCCTCTTCCAGAGATAGATGTGATTTGTTTAGTTTTTTTTTTTTAAGTGCTACTAATGAGATGGATCAGATCTCCTCCACATCATACTTTAAGAGAAAATAGCAACTGTGTTAATATTAGAGCTGCAATCAATTAATCGACTAAGTGCTTGAAGTCAATGCAAAAAGTCCCGATTTGATTAATCGACCCGAATTGATTGAAGGCAGATATTCTATTGCAGTTTTCCTGAATTGAAGCTTCTTTGTGCGTCACAATAAGCGTCCATGTGAAACACAACAGTGGAACCAATGTTTAACAGCGGAGAAATGAAGGAAACAAAGCTTTGATTCAGGAGAATTGTGGTTGAATGATTTATTTGGATCGCTTTGAGTCAATTAATCGGTTGCAGCTCTAGTTAATATTTACCTTGAGCATGCGGAGGAGGCAACGGTGGTGGAGGAGCCGAAGCTTTATGTTCAAATGTGAAGAACCAAAAAAGGAACAATTAGAAATCCATAACATGCAACATTACACAAACTTTATTTACAGGGTGTTGTACAGAACCTGTTATTACCTGGGGGACATGGTGGAGGTACAGCTGGAGGTTTGACCGAAGCATGATTCTCTTTGAGAAAGGTAGTGTTACCATAGAAACTTGGGGTGATTATGGCTATGGTCAGACTACTGGCAAAATCTCATGTGACTTAAATGCATTTTTTTCTACATGACAGTGTGAACAGGACCAATACTGTGGAATCAGATCTTTTTTCATTCCAGTCTGCCTTCTAGTCATGTGTGGTCCTAAATCAGATACAGATCTGACTTTTATTAATGTGACCTATGAACAATCATCTGAATTCATACTCAACTTTCTGCGCTGGGAGGAGTCACTTTATGATAGAATTCGGCTTATTTATTCTTCATTATCATCCTCTTTTTCATCTGCTGGTTTTGACCACACACCATTGTAGAAATTAAACTAAAAACACTCCCTGTTTACTTCACTGCAATAGTGAGGTGTATGTTATTGTTGTTTTGCACGTGTGGGTCACTTCAGGACTTCAACCAGTTTATACCACAATCTGACATTGTTCACATTGTTAAAAAATGATGTGAACAGCCAAACATAAGGAGGGGGCCAATAAATCTGAAGTGAGAACTGAATGTAGTTTATTTATCCGGTCTGAGAGCAATTAATTACACTGGTCTACAATTTTTTAGAAATGATTTGCTTCAGATATTAAATGTGCTAAATGTTACGTATTTTAATAAGATTAATTGGAAAATAAATGACAAAAGTGCCGGTTTGCTAATGTTTTCAAGGTATATGATTAAGTGTTATTACACATATATATTGGTTTATGTACATTTATATAATAGTTTTATAAATCTCCCACTAAATAGAACCTATAAAGTGAATGTATTCTAATGTGCAGACAGTGTTTTGAAGTAGATCTTGTAGCTCTGAGACAAAATATTCCTTTTGAGTCTCTCGTTAATTCTTGAATTTCACATTTTGACCCAAGGCTGTATCTTGGAAAGTTCAGCCAACCAGCATTTTTGACTTGATTTTTCTTTATCAGTGACTCTCATGTAGTAAAATTTCATTACTTTTATTCTGGAAGCATTTTCCTTGTAGACCAGTGTTACTGCCAAAATTGTGGAATTACATACTGTATGTAACTTACCTTGAGGCAGTCTTAATGGCAAAGGAGGGGGATTTGTTACCATTTCATACACTACAGAAACGAAAAAATAAATTAAATGAGATGCTATTCACTCCAATATAAAATAACACAGGTCTGGATGGTTTCAGTGTAAGGTACCTGTGCTTTGTCTGTCAGTCGGACCGTTGGAATCAGTTGTTGCTGGTGTTTCATCACTTGTAGTTGAAGCTGAGGACCTATCATTGACTGCAGGGGAAAGGAGTTTAATTAGGATTAATTAGAAGGAGAGGAGAGGAGAGGAGAGGAGAGGAGAGGAGAGGAGAGGAGAGGAGAGGAGAGGAGAGGAGAGGAGAGGAGAGGAGAGGAGAGGAGAGGAGAGGAGAGGAGAGGAGAGGAGAGGAGGACTGACCTAATGTGGTGATCTTGGTCAGGCTGGTTTTGCAGAGCTCCTGTACTGAATCTTGTAGTTCTTTGATGACTGAACGGATGGATGCGACCACTCCTTCTTCGTGACTGAGTATCGATTCTCCTGTGGCATCAGTCTGACCCAGTGGATCCATGGTGAAAAAGTTCTTCAGAACAAGTGGAAAAGAGTTACCATTAAAATTACAGTAACTACATATTTTGTGATTTAGTTACACTACTACTACTACTACTACTACTACTACTTCAAACCAAATTTTATTTATATAGTGCCAAATGATAACAAAAGTTATCTCATGAGGCTTTACATATCGAGTTGGTCGAAACCAGACTTTAAGCCAATTTACAGAAACCCAACAGAATCCTCCCGAAGCAAACACTTGTGACTGATGACAGTGGCGAGGAAAAACTTCTCTACTACTACTACTACTACTACTACTACTACTTCCTGCTGCTGTTCCCTTCAGGGGTCACCACAGCAAATTATCTGGTTCCATCTGTTTCCTGCGTCGTCTTCTTTAACACCAACTACCTACATGTCCTCCTTCATCACATCCATAAATCTCCTCTTTGGTCTTCCTCTTTGCCTCCTGCCTGGTAGCTCCATCTTCATCATCAGTCCTCTGCACATGTGTGAACCATCTCAATCCATCCTCTCTCACTTTGTCCCCAAAATGTCCAACCTCAGCTGTCCCTCTGATGTGTTTGTTTCTAATCCAGTCCATCCTTGTCACTCCCAAAGAAAATCTGAACATCTTCATGTCTGCCTCCTGTCTTGAGGTCAGTGAAGCCGTCTCTAAACCGTACAACATGGCTGGTCTCCCTACCTTCCTCTACACCTTTCCTTTAACTCTTGCAGATCCTCCTGACACTTTTGTCCACCCACTCCACCCTGCCTGCTGTCTCCTGTTCATCTCCAATTCAAGAGGTTATTGCTCCCTAACAGTGTGTACTTTTAAATTTATTTACCCAAGGAAATGTGATTTGAGGTTGTCACACTTTACATTTTTTACCTTCAAAAAGCAGATATGATCCTGCATGTTCACCAATCTGCCCAACTCTTCACTCCTCCAGTGAAGCTGTGCCACCTCCTGTTCTAGTCTTTGGATTTTTCCTTCCATCTGGCTTCCTAAAGCAGCTTCATGGCTGTTGAGAAGCTCACCAACATGGCTTCCTGTGACGTTAACAGTCTTGACTAACTCAGAGAATAAATCTGTGTTTTCTTGCTGCAAAGCTTGGACCAAAGCCTGCAGAGAAGGGGTAAGGAAATAAATTGGATGTTAAATGTGTAAACAAGCACGAACAAGACTTTATAAATTGTAATTTAGTACAAGGTTTTCACACTAAAAATGTGTAATGTTCCATGCCTTGTGTTGACGAGCAGAATGAGGGAGCTCCTTAAGTTTCCGTTCAGTCTGCTGAAGTCTTCCTTGTACTTCTTCCTGCATTTGGACAAGTTCTCTCTGAAAGCAAAAAAAAAAACAAAACAAAACAGAACTAGAACAGTCACATTGTGCTATAGCAAAAGCCCATTAAATGCACAAAATACAGAAAAATGAAGAAAAACAAAGATAGAATCATTTCAACAAATATTTCTGATATTGCATCACAACAAAATTCACTGTCAAGATTGTTTAAATTAGCTGATTTTTCTTAGCATCTACTTTGCTGATAATATCATGTTTCATCTGAACATTTCATTAATTGAAACTTTAGTTAGTCCTGATTTCAATTTTACATTTTATTCACTTGAATGCATTTTCTTCTCAACCTTCATAATTCTTGTTTGTCATCTTCCTATATTCCATGTAAAGCACTTTGGAAGTTTCCTTTAAAAAAAAGTGCTGCAAATAGTGTGCTATACATAGTTTAATAGGAAGAACAGGACTTAGACTGGCTCTTTTACAGACAGGAATGTTAGCTATTTGACTAGTTCAGTTTGTTTTTATAAATAGTAGGCAAGGCAAGTTTATTGTATGACACAATTCATACTCAGGGTAGTTGAAAGTTCTTTACAACACTAAAAGACAAGTAATAACTTTGCTGTAAAATATAGAATTTTAAACAGAATATTAAAAAATTAAAATAAATAAAAAAAGAGGAAAGTGCAGATAAAACCAGTTGCTAAATGCAGAGCTAAAAAGAAATGTTTTCATCTTGGATTTTAAACATAGTCAGATTTGAGGTTTGTCTTGTCACAAAGACTATTCCAGATTTTGGCTGAAACGCTGCTTCTCTCTGTTTAGTCCTGACTTTGAGCATGAGCAGAAAGCCTTTCCCTCAAATTCTCAGAGTCCGAGATGATTCATATAGTCCCAACATGTCAGAGATGGATTGTGGTGCAAAGAATGAATCATGAAGACACTTGTACACACTATCACAATGCACCTGGAATTGGATTAGTTAGTGTTCATTCAGTGTTAAAGTTACTTTTCCCAGATTTATGAGGAAAGCCACAGTTTACTGAAGCTGAAAAAGATAAAAATGAATGAGATCTAACACGACATAAAAAGCCAATGATTATTCGACATTTCACATTAGGGGATTAGGGGAAAACAAGGTTGATTTAATCTACAAATCTATTGTCATTTAGTTTGTTGTTTTTAACACTGTAGTTTATACAGTTTTGTGTTTTTGAAATGCCACATCGGCAGTGAACCAAATAATTTCACCTTCTCTCCCTCACTTACTCAATTTCCTAAATGTTTTTTTTTTTTTTTTTTTTTTTTAATGTCTGGTTTTAGTTTTTCTCAACCCTGGCCAGGTACATACCTGTCTCTCTCGCCTTTCTTCCTCTGCTTTTAGCACATGATGTCCCTTGTGTTCATGTTGGCAACACACTGCACACACACAGTCTTTGTCTTCATGGCAAAACAGGTCTAGGGGTTGGTTGTGTTGAGGGCAGAGCCTGGGGGCCAAAGTGGGCAGCTGTGGGTACACACTGCCCGGTCGTGTTCCAACATCAGGCAGCACCTCCAGGTACAAAGGAATGGATGGTGGAGCACTGGAGGCCACTGCTGAGGAGCTTTGCTTGAAGCTGTTGGTTCTTAGCTTCTCCATGGCTTCCACAAGGACAGTGCTCTTACTCAGCGAAGGCCGTGGGTTAAAGACCACCCTACACTGGGGGCAGCTGTACTGGCCCTTGCTGATTCCCTTGTCCCAGTGCCTCTGGATACAAGCCAAGCAGTATGAGTGTCCACAAGGCAGAGTGGCCGGGTCCTTTAGGGTTTCCAGGCATACTGAGCAGATGAAGGCCTCCTCTTCTGACCAGGCTGAAGCCATTAGATTAGGAGCTGAAAACAAAGAGCTAGAGTTTGTGGATGCCCAGATGTGTCAATAAACAAAAATTCCTCTTCAAAATAATCCAAAATAAAAAAATTGAAGAGCAACAAGTGACACAAAAAAAGAAAAGAAAAGGCACCTAAGGTTGGTGTGAATGTCACCTGACAGAACACACATGTTGCTAAAAATTTAAGCTACATGGGCCAGGGTGGGGCAGGTAAAACAGGTGAGGTGAGTTTTTTTCACTTAAGTTTGGTACCTCCCATTTAAATGGCATTTCTTACCATCAAATTGCCAGCGTTTCATTGCAAACAAACAAACAAACAAAAAGAATTAAATAAAATGAAAAAAAAAACTATTGCGTTTAATAATTATTTGGGATGCACCGATGTTAGGTTAGATCTCTTAAAAACAGAACTGAACTATTTTGATTGTGTTGAAGAATGACCTCATGCAGAAACTCAACAGGACTGACTGGTTGGCACCTTGTATTAACTTACGTGACGAATTGCAAACAACTTTGGGTTTTCCCCAAGATTTCAACAGTCACCAACGTCAAGCTTTTGTCTTATACCCACCCTTCCTTTAGTCACCTGGAAAAAGTTGCTGTTTTATTTATTTATAAGAAAATACAAAGAGTCAGTCATGCATTTTAACAGAAAAACAAGAACAGGAAAGAGTACTTGTGGCACAGTTCTTCAAGCAAATATTTAATAAACAAGTACATTTGATGCATTTTTATCTTGTTACAAATTGGTTAAGGAAAATAGCATTCAGTTTAAATTAGGTTGCATTAAGTAGTGCAACTTTATGAATATAACGTTTCCCAAATCAAACAAAAAGTTTACAAAGGGGCATACATTATTATTCTTATATTAAAAATATGCAATAATATTTTCCCTTCAGTGACAGAGCGTAGACGACTTTTTTTTTTTTTTTTTTTTAATCGGAATTCAAAAACATTAAAACAGAAAAAATATGAATAAAGTCTTAAAAGAACAAGCTCAAACCGCCTAGTAAAATAAGTTAAGCGTCACCGCAGCGTAGTGTGGGCAAAATCGACGTAGATGAAGCTACGGGCAGCCATATTAAGTACTGGCAACCGGCTAACCGGGTGAGGAGCCAGGCAGGTGCTGTTTACCCAACTTTCAAGGTGAGTGTTTGTCACTTTCAAGTCACGGTTTCAATTCCGATAACTGAAACGTCATAGTGTTAAGCTGAATACCGCCGATGTTTGAGGGTGACTATCATTAAATTCACACCACAAAACGATTAACACTACCTTTGTATTTACTGAGTTTATGCTAACATGCTAGCTGGTTAGTTAGCATGTTTGTAGGAGTTTGACTGTTGACTTCAAGATAGATAACATCTTGACTTGTTAACAAGCGGTTTACAGTGTACACAGTTTTGGTTGGCGAAGAAGATGCAGCCACTGGTATTTAACGTCATGTACATTTTACTATTATCCTGATAACATACTAGCAGCCAAGTGCTAGCAAATGGCTAATGAGGTGAAGTTTGACAGCTTTGGGCAAATTAGTTACACCCGCTAACTTCACTAGAGATGTACTTCATACACTGGAGGGATTTAAGGTCGTTTAATGGATGTGTAGGAATATCTCCAAAGTGAAACAAGAGCTGGCTTTGGGTGGTGTTTAGACAACAAACGTCTGTTGGAGTCAGGTTTGTGCCCTTTAACTCACCTGACCATGCTCCCTTTGGCATCAGTGTTAATAATCCTCTGCACCTGGACACATGTGGCATTTAATGTGTGTCAGGAATGAGGACTGTAATTATTAGGAAATAGTGTGCTATCGTAGTTTTGCAATTTGAGTAGTTTACCACTGCAATAAAACTGTGAAAATACAAAATACTGAGAAAACATTGCTAAGGGAAAGTGTTGTGAAAGGATCAAGATCACGCGGTGTTGCTTCATCATGTTGTAATGTTGAAACATGGTAGAAACCAAACACATTGTGTGAAACAACTCAGTAACAATCAGTCTTTCAGCATCTAGTGCGTTATTTATTTATTTATTTGTTTGTTTGTTTGTTTGTTTGTTTGGAGGAGACATTACACATGAATGAACTCTGCATGTAGTGCCAATGTGAATATGCCAGAGATAGCATAACTGCTAAATTGAATCTGTAGTCCCTTGGCAGGTTACAGTGCAACCCTACATATCGACACAAAAACAGTCTAAGATTAGAAAAAGTGCAGTCCAGTCACAATAGATATGGTATAATGTGCATGTTTATACCGGTGCACAGACAAATGCCCACAACCTTAATGAAAAAAGAGACAAATGCCCACAACTTTATTTCATAGTATTTTATTAGCAAACAAAATTATATACATTGTTAGTAAGGAAATTTAAAAAACAGTACCTGTGATATCCCATCACATCTGTATGTAGACATATTCATAGCTACTAAGGAAAAATGTTACATGTTAAATTAAACAAACACTACAAGTCCCATCGCCTGAGGATTCATATGTGATATATTCACCTCGACAAGTTATAAACTTAAAGAACATGTTAAAGTCCCATGTAAGAAAAATCTGTATTTGCATTTACATGTTAAATTGAACTGTCTATTGCATTTTTATTTAATATAGCACATACCATGAAGCACCTTAGGTTTCTACAATCTGTATGTGTGTATGTATATATGTGTGTGTGTATATATATATATATATATATATATATATATATATGTGTGTGTGTGTGTGTGTGTACATGTAGCACCTGAGTATTCATAAAATATTCTACAGAAAAAAAACAAAATCTAAATTAAACTGTCCTTTTGCATTATTTTAATGTATTCACACATCATAAAGGCTTAATTCAGATCCTGTATCAATAATATTACAATGACATAATTAGTTGGACTATTGTTGCTTAACAACTGAATACTGATTGCATATGTAGATATCTGCAGTACCTATGTACTAAAAATATCTGCAGTATTTGCATGCTTCATATAGTTAGTTCCCCCATTGGAATAATGCCGTACTACAAATTGTGGGCATTTATCTCTTTTTTTCATTAAGGTTGTGGGGATTTGTCTTGTGGGCATTTGTCAAGGAATCGTTTATACCTTATTGTAGTTTTTAAAAGTGCAAGAATTAGAGTAATGTTATGTGTAATATAATAGACCCATCATTCAAATCTCTTAATTTGATACTTAATCTGAGATTGTTTACATATTTACCACAAATATAGCTGCATTTGTCCACTTTGACACAGTGTGACAGCCAAACCCCTGAGAATTACAGAATTTGAAAACCAAAAAAACAACTCAATTTTGTCCTTTCCCCCAATATTTCCAGGAAACTCACATTAAACATACTTTATATCAGGACATTAAACCAAGCCTCCTCTGTTTCATAGTTGAAAGATTTTGGTGCTGCAACTGAGAGGCCCCTGGTTGAGAGCTGTCCTAAGATGGATTTCAGTTTCTGTTAGAGGTGGCCCAGGAAATCTCATTGAAACTACCATATACATCTATAAAATACGTGTTATGGTATCAGCACAAATCTTCAGCTAGCAGCAGACACTTTCAGAATTTATGCTGAAATGTTATAGTAATTAAATACAGTCTAGTTTCAAAAAGAAGAATATTAGACATGTCAAGCTCATATCAATACAATAAACTACAATATAAACATGTATTGTTCATGTTGGTTTAAATTATAAACTTTAAACACTTGAGAAATTTTTAAGTGAGCCGTGGCAGTACATCAAATTAATTGATAAATCTAATATTTCCTTTTTATTTCAGCTGAAAATTTTAAAATAAATGGAGATCAGTGTGTCCTATGGTGACCTACCTCTTTTGTTCAACAAAAATCCAAATGCAAGTGTTTTGTTGTAATATACCAATTGTTAGTTTCTTCAGTTATTGCTCCTGGTGCTTTATTGTATTTTTAATCATTTTTAGACCTGTTTTTTTTTTTTGTAATATATTTTTTGTTTGTTTAGCTATATTGCAAAATGACTCAAATCATGAATCGTCCACCCTGTTTTAAAAGTGACAAAAACATACCTTGACCAATACCACTGCAAAAGGTTCTGTGTATGTGTACATCATGATCCCAATAAAAACAGTTGTAGAGATGAGCGATCACGTTTTGTATGATTTCTGAACTTTTAAGGTACCCGTTCATGTAGTTACTTGGGCAACATGACTTTACTGACTGATGTTTTCAGAACTGACCTTGTGTGTATTGATTCTTTCCACAGTATGTTTAGGGGCCCTCGGCTCTGGACGTGGTCTTTTCCCACAAGACCTTTGCTGCTTCTGAGAGACTCTCACCCGTCTGCTTTATCCGAACATACCTCCTCTATATGGCATCAAAATGTAAAGAAAAGAAGATACAGAAGAGGCAGTGGGACAGAGGGATTTTCACTCTCCACAAGCACTCTATCCCCTTTAAGTGGACTTGCATTAAGTTTGGATTGTAAAAGTAATTGTTCATTTCAGAACCTGTGCTCCAAAACCAGTGTGTCTGCCTGTGATCAAACCCGCACAGTTTTTCTTATTGCAAAGGCTGAAGGAGTATATAATCTGTGCAAGCACGCCACAGTGAAGGATTTAGCTCTGAGCTCTTACCATGACTGTTTATCCAACTCAACCTCCCTTCAACCCCAAAGAAAACCTTGGGACATAAGCCAACCTTCACTCAGTTTCACTAATAAGACTCAGTGTAATACTTCTCAAAGCAGTTTATTTTACAGGCAGCCTTTCAGCTTGTCAGCACATTCTCCCTGGATTTTGAACCACAGCTCACTTTTACCCTCCAGTGTCTTGTTTCAACAAACCAGAGCTGTCCACCAGGCAGCCCCTCACCAAGCCAGTGCCTGGAGAGACTGTCTGTCCATGCAGAATGAAATGAGATGTCGACAGAGTCTGGGGCCCAACGTGAAGCTCTATGAGGTGGAACGAGGGCGAAAAGGGGCCAGTCTGGGCCTGGAAAAAGGACAGGGGAGGTGGGCGTCTGTCCTGGTCTCACTCTGCTCTGTAGAGGAAGAGCCTGCGTTTCTCTTCACTCTGCGCTCTAGCACACTGAAGGGCAGACATAAAGGAGATGTCAGGTCTGTGGTGGGCTACAAAACAGGCATGGTTTCAAAACAATGTGCAGTTACTTCTTTGTTTTCATTAACATTACTGTATAGCTTTGCAGGAGGAAAGAGTGACCCGTTGGACAGAGATGTGGTGGCCACAGCACTGAGAGAAGCCCGGGAGGAACTGGGAGTTAATGTGGCAACAGAGAGGGTCTGGGGTGTCCTTAAACCTCTCAGAGACAATGTGAGTTAAGTGTTTTTGTCTTGATGGGTGAAAGACAGAGGTGTCGTCACTCCACACTTCACTTGCTACTTCACAAAAATGCATTCAAGAATGTCGTAATTGTGTTTAACACTGGTTATAGTGACTGAACACAGTGAACAGACAGTCTGTAATGTCAAGTGGACAAATTCACCTGCATAATAAAAACCTAACCAGACACTGAACAAAGTTATTATTTATTCACTCACCTTTATTTTATCTTAGAATATATTGAGGTATAGAGCTGATAACTGGGCTATACTTGCACAGTCAGTGGGGTTAAAAACTCTGGGTACTATTTGTTGTCAAGTAATGAAGCACATGTAAGTCGATAAGCCATGACTTCATTGTCAACAAGTGTCCTACAACCAAACCAAAATCATATAAAAACCTGACCAACCAGCCTGTGATGAACTGGCGACATGCCCCCCCCACCCTCACCCTGTGACCCTCTTGAGGACAAAGCAGTTCAGAAGAAGAATTAATGTGACCAACCAAAGGGTGGATAAAACACAGTTTTACAGTTTAAGTTTTAAAACATTTTAAATACTTTGTCAAACATGCATTTTTTGTAATTTTATAAGGAATAAAAATATTGATTTCCAGTTGAGTAAAATAATGCCACATTTTGCTCTGGTCTCGCCTGTGCTACACAAAAACTCACGTGAATATGCAGCATTCAGATAGACTCTTAAAAACTATGACATGAAACATCCATCTCTTTTCCATCTCTAACCCAAATAAAAAATGTTTGGCTCTTAAAAATACTTCAGTTCTGCTTACTGTTTTGATTAATTGATTAGTTGTGCACGTCCCTAATTAAAATGATGGAAAACAATTCACTAAAACACAACATTTAAGAATAGCTGAGGCAGTTAAAATATAAGGCAGATAAACCATTTTAAACAAGAACAGCTGGTCAAGTCAAATATGACAAAAGTTTCAAAATAATGAGACTTGAGGTTTTGCATGTTGTTCCAGGTGTGCAATGAATAAAAGAAAAATATTGAGCCGGTTCATATTAATAGATATAAAGAAAGACCAGCTGTGGGGAAGCCATTAAAACAGCGTTACTTAGATGTGCTCTGAAAAGCATTTCCTTGTCGTTTCTTACTTTTCTCTGATGGTGTCTGAGTGTTTTGTGTTTGTCTCCAGTCAGGGATGATGATTGCTCCTGTGCTCGCTAACTTGGGTCCCATAGAGGAATTGTCCTTCAAACCAAATCCTGGAGAGGTATAATCATTCCATTGCTATGGAACACAAATAAAATGTTTGTATAATATATAAAATAATGCACATTAATATTGCTGGAAGCATAAGAAGCATGTGGCTTCAGTGATGTAATCCCACACAGATTTTATTCTTTAGATATTTGGTCCATTTTTTCCCATAAACTAGATCTGTAAAAATCCAAATTGGAAGATTTACCACCGCTTTTTGTTGGGTTCTGTAAAAGCTGAAGTTTGTGGCATCTGCTGTCTCTGTGTATTTCCATCTCAGGTAGAGGAGATCTTCACCTTGTCTTTGTCGCACTTGTGCAACCCTCAGAACCGTGGTTACACACATTTCCGCACTGGGGACAGGTACGGATACACACTTCCAGTGTTCCGCAACGGAAAGCATCGAGTGTGGGGCCTGACAGCCGTCGCCTTAGAACAAACCCTGAAACTCATCATCCCGTTGTAGCGACTGCTTTAGCCAAATACGGCTGGACAGAAGCATATCTGTCACGCAATTTACACATCTGATTGTAGACACATGTAAAGTCATGTATTATAAATCTGTCATGCCAGTTGATGCTGTGAATACGAAACTGATATTTTTATATTCACTGTCTTTCACTTTAGAAGGAAAATACTTTGCTTAAGGAGGAGTTTCTTCTTATGCACTTTCCAAGCCTCAGGCGTATAATAATGTTTATTGATAGATGAGATTGCTGTGTCCAGGTCAGTGTTTGAAGCTGTCCTTTGATTTATGGAACAAATAGTTACAATCACATAAGGCCAACATTTAAATATCCCTGATTTTTATCGATCTGTATCAGTACAGTGGACTCTTTCTATTTTATTCACTGCTTTCTGTCCTCATATTTGCCATCATTTTAATCAGTAAAAAGCTAAAGCAGTAAGTCATTGATACATTTACCATATGAGTCTGTTATATTGTGTCATGCGAAAAATCTGGATTTCCTGAGTGATTTGTCACCTTTTTGTATCCAATTTGACCTAATTTTAGAACAAATCTGGACTGTTACAAACACTGCAGTGATATGAGCACATTGTGGTGCACTGTTAAATAAAGAACATTGTAAAGGTGACGTCTCTGACCCTTTCATTCTGTTTTTGTTGGTCGGTAATGTGTGTTTTTCATGTTCGACATTAAAGTAATAAATAGCGTAAAAAGAAAGAAACAAACCCTGAACCCTTTGGTGGGGCTGCCGTTCATAGGTATGGGACACTTCTCCACCTCCAGTGTTTTGACCCTCTGTTGCATCACATTCCTTAAAGTTTTTACCCGATTACTAGTCCTGAATTTTCCCTGTTCCATTTTTTCTTAATGTGCTGCAGACCTGAAATTAAACAAGCTTGACCAGATGAAGTGTTAAATATCTTGTATTCATACTGGCTGTAGTAAACCGCAGTATTGTGTAGTGCATTCTGAATAACATGAACACAAAGCTGATTTATTTGTAAGGTCACTTCTGTTGAACACATTCCCTGTCATTTGTGTTGTGAAGGTTGTTTTCTTGCTGACTCTTAGCTGCAGATTTACAAAGTGCAGATTTTCAGTTCTGAAACACTCCATGCAGCAAAAGTGACGTCCACATTTTTTGGAAAGCACCGAATAACGTTGATGACCTCCGACTGGCAACTCCGTGTCAGTTTTAATACGTTCTGTTGCATTAAGGCAGAGAGCACTCCATGGGGTCCTGTGAGTCAGGCAGGAGGTGGCAGTTAAAAGGCCAGCTGAAGGAGAACATGTCCAGGGCTTGGCTGCACTGCTGCTCAGCTGAGGAACAGACTGAGCGACACGGCTGGAGGACGCCACCCTGAGGGCTGCACTGGGGCAGGAACATCCCACACATCAGCCGCCGCAGGGGCTCGAAGCACGCAAGCTCCATCAGCACCTGGATGAAAAGATAACAAGAAGCCTGACATGCATATAAAAATATAATGTTCTTTTATTTGTTTTTTTTGTTGTTTTTTTCTTATTGCCTGTGAGTACACTGCAAAAATGGAAGTTCTGTTTTTTTTTTTTTATCTATAACAGGGGTGTCAAACTCATTTTAGTTCAGGGGCCACATTCAGCTAAATTTGATCTGCAGTGGGCTGAACTAGTAAAAAAATAATATATAAATAATGTCAACTCCAAACTTTTCTCTCTGTTTTAGAGCAAAAAAAGTAAATTTACATTATGAGAGGGTTCTCATCTACAAATTATCCTTTCAAAAGATGTGAATCACATGAACAAACTGAAAAATAAGTGTAATTTTAACAATTTTATGCCTCAGTTTATTGTTTACACATGCTTATTACAACATACAGATCTCAGTAGATCTACAAATACACAACACATTTAGTAACAGAATCTTGTTAAAATTGTACTTACTTCTCTTAAGACATTTCAGGTTTTTCATATTTGTTCAGGTTATTTACTCTTTTTTTTTGTGAAATTATACTTTGTTTTAGTGCAAATACGTGAAAATATTTACATTTACAAAGAGAAAAATTTGGAGTTGTCATTATTTATATGTTATTATGACCGTATTTTACTGGTCCTGCCCACTTGAGGTTGAATTGGTCTGAATGTAGAACCTGAACTAAAAGGATTGTTAATTTCTTAATGTAATTTTTCCAATTCATAAATTCATCCCAAGGATGGAATGGACCCTTTGGTGGGCCGGATTTGGCCCCCGGGCCGCATGTTTGACACCTGTGATATATAAGGTCAAATAATTCTGGTCTACAAACAAAAGTAGAAAAACTTTACCAAATTTGGGTTACCAATGAAAAATAAAGTCAAATGTGCTGGTTGGTTGTAATTTTAAAGATATAGTAGTGAGTAATTTATGAAATTCTGTTAATTAATGAGAGAATAGATTTACTCAAAAAGAATGGTTCTTCTAATGTAAGATGTAGACATTTATTATATGGTATATGCAAGAGCATGAGCTACCAGAACTTTGAATTTATCTGAATAAAGGGAAAAGTTTAGCACATTTTATCTTTGAAGCAGGCAATTTCTGGAAAAAAAAAATAGTGCATACCCAAGTAAATCCCACATTAAGAGTATACTTAATGCTATCTTGATAATAGTCCAGCTAACGTGTTATGAACTACATCAACAGTTTATGTAATATTCCGGCTGAAGAACAAGATAATTTTCCTTCTTTTTCATCTTTTCAAATTTTATTGCTTTTAATAAGCACAACTGAAGAAGTCAAACCTTTAATAATCTTATGTTTTTTGCTTAACCTCCTAAGACCCAGGAAATGTCAGCAAAGTACAAGCGTTTTTTGTTTTTTATTAAATAAGTGCCTATATTGGAAACATCATGATGCAACAGTTTTTTCAGATGCAGTGTTTAAAATGTTTATGGAATGTCCTTTGTGGTGGACAGTTTTTTTTTTTTTTTTTTTTTTTTTTTTTTTTTTTTTTAATATAAAGTTGTGAAACTCTTGTCCACAAATGTGGACAGAAAACCCACAGCTGGGTCTTAGGAGGTTAAGAGAAGGTCATTTGGTTATATTTAGTGATATTTGCTCTCTTTCTGTCGGGGTGTTTTTGCAGTGTATTCAGAGTAGGTCAAAAGCTTTTACCCTGTACTGACGCAGCAGTGTGGCAGCTTCTCTCTGGTCAGCAATGGGCAGCCAGATGTTTGGAAATGAGGTGAAGTTATAGCTCAGGCCCTGGCACATCTCTGTCTCTATCAGTTCACATGAAGAAACTGGTGACAAAGAGAAAAGGAAAACAGATCTGACTAATATATGACACTGAAAGTACCAGAACATCATGTCTGATACACAAAGACATCACAGTTTTTTTTTATTGCTTTGTCATGTCAAGGCTGCTCCACTTTCTGAGATTTCAATAGCCAATACTTTCCTTGGTCAGCTTAGCGGCGCTTGTAACTAAAACCTGTTAGATCAGGGACAGAGATAACATGAACTCACTAAAAGGAGGGTAGGTGGAGTTGTCACAGCTCTGTTCATCTGCTCCATCAGAGCAGTCGTTCCATCCGTCACACAACCACTGTCGCTGAAGACACTCCCCCGTACTGCACGCAAACTGGTTTGGACCACACGTCCCTTTCAAAAACATAATCAACATTAACATCTACAAAGCAACAAGACATGATGCAACACAGAGTGAGGAAGAGACTGAAGGAGACGGAAAGTGACACTGAAGTATTTTGTGTTTGGGAGTATAAGGGGTTGAAGTAACAAATGAACTCATAATACTAGAGGTGCTGAAAATGTATGTGAATTGATACAAGATTAAATAATAATAAAAAGAGTCATTTTGAAGGTGTTTCAATGAAAACTGTTGTGATGTGATGACAGAAAACAGCCAATTTTCATTCATTAAAACTAATATTTCACATTCATCGTCTGTTATTCACAACACAAACTTGTCATTTTTCATTTCAATAAAGTGGCCAGGGTATGAGGGGTGGAAGTAATATCATTAAATGATTATTAAATAAAAGTAAATAAAAGTTAATGTGAATAAATAAAGTCATTTTGAAGCGGTTTCAGTGAAAACTGTTGTGATTTGATGAAAACAGCCAATTTTGATTCATTAAAATTAATAATTCACATTCATCATCTGTTATTCACAACACAAACTAGTCATTTATCATTTCAATAAAGTGGCCAGGGTATGAGGGGTGGAAGTAACAACATTAAATGATTATTAAATAAAAGTTCATGTGAATAAATAGAGTTGTAGAAATTGATGTAAATGAACAATTACAGTGATATTCTTAATATGAAGCCATTTTGATGGAAACAGTCATTCATAATAAAAAAGAAAAGAAGGAGGAGAAAAACAAAGATCAAAACACAATAAAAACCTGAAGAGGTTTGAAAAATGATCTCACCCAAATAAGTATAAATAACAAGACTGTAACCAAAGAAGATACAAATGAGTGACAATAAATTAGAAAAATGAAATGTGGTAAGTCTATGTCAAGCGTTAGTGTGTATCGATGTCAAAGTGAGATTTTCTTTAAATACACCTATATATGTATATGTGCACAAGTACTGAAAAGAAAGAAAGAAAGAAAAAGAAAGAAAGAAAGAAAGAAAGAAAGAAACAAACAAACAAACAAACAAACAAACAAACAAACAAACAAACAAACAAAGCAGCATGGGTCCAGCTAAAGTGCAAAGTCATTCACTCATTCCTGTTTCATGCCTTATATTATTATTTAATATTCACAATACTAAATATTTCAGTAAAGTGTGCCTCCAAAAAAGAAATAAAAGCTGTTAATACTGGTCTGTTGTTTTTGAGATAAAATGTTCTACTTTAATGAGTTGTATTGAAAAACAAATTTTCAAATTCCTGGTTGTCTAAACACATATAAATTACAGTATATTTGTATATGAAGTGTATAAATCTTACACTATAAACTATGAACATGTATTCTAAGTAGGATCGGTAGCTCAGAGATGAAGATTCTTTTTGAATAATACACATTCTCTACTTTTTCTTTGACCCAAATTTTGTTAAATTTCTCTACTGTTTTTCTGGACACATCCTGTTTGTAGCCCGGTGTAACAATACAGGAGATAAAAATGGATGTGAGTTGATACTTGTCAATATCGGTTAATTTGAGTTACATCCATGTTTCATACGGGAAAATCACAACAATAAGGAAGAGAATAGAAGAAAAGGGAGGAACACTAAAGAGGCCAAAAAAGGGAAGGTGAAAGTAAAGAAAGAAACAAAGGAAGATTGTTATCCGTCAGAATCATACTGTCCAAGAGGGACACAGCCTGGTACGTTGCATTAAAGCCGCTGTCGGCCACTCCCTCATCTGTCACAAACACCACAGTCATGTGTGGGCCAGAGGATGTTAGGTCGGGTGGAAAAGTGGTACCACAGAACCTGAGACAAAGACAAGAAACACAAGATGCTTCAGCACAATGTGATTATATAACTTATATAGAGGAAAATGAAGCTAACCCACGTACTGAAAGTGTGATAACAGGGTAAAAGAAATATACATAACGATACGTGTACAGGAGGTAAGAAAACACACACCTTCCCATAATCCTTTGAGCTCTAGTGTCCACGCTGTCGTGCACCTCCACGTAGTCGAATTCACACACATCCTGAGTCTCCAGGCTGAAGTTCCTGAAGCTGAGGGTTATGACGTGGCCCTCCTCAACAGAAATATACCATATACACAACTGAGGGGAAACACAGGAACACAATTAGACACAAGGGACGAGTGTGGAGTGGGTTATGTGCAGCAAAAGCAGGACTGAACGTACCTGCTGGTGAGGATAAGGCATCGGGTGGTTTGGACTGGACACGAAACCATATGGGCCTGTTTTCTGTCCACCACATTCTGTGAAAACACAGAGGCCGAAACATGTAAGAGGGGAATTATAGTTTTGACATGCAATTTCACTTTAGTTTTAGTGTAAGTGTTTGTTATTTTTGAAGAATTAACTAGTTTTGTTTGATTTTTTTATTTAGTTTGAATTAATATTTTGAGGTATTACAAGCAATTCAGTTCAATTCAGTTCAAAAATGCACAAACAGCTGAACGTCGAGAGATTTCAGATGAATTCAGGATTTGGAAATTTATGATATCAAGTATGCTTCACACAACCATTGTTCATCCAAAGCCCAAAATTCAGTTGAATTCATTTTTTTTTCTTTGTAACTCACTTTTTTTAAATTGTTTTTTTGTTTCTTTTCACCCATGAAATATTTTCCAGTGATACAACAGGATAGAATTATAAGAAAATATATCAATAAAAATATGAAAATCAAATGGTTAAAAACAACAGCAACAACACAAAAACACCCACTCACAAAAAACAAACAAACAAACGAACAAACATAAAATTACAAAAACAATAGAGTACTGTCAGTTTTGTTATACAGGATATGCTGTTACATTAGAAATCTTTCAGGGTGAATAAAGGCCTGGTCAGGACAAAAAGATGTTGATCATAATAGTATCAGAAAGCCAGTCCCTTAAGTTATTATAGGAATACCCAAGACTGCAGTCAGATCCGCTCAGTTATCTATTCTGCACTTCATCTAAAAAGGGACCCCATATATATTTTTGTTATTTCTTTGGGTTTTTTTTTAATTCAGTTTTATTTATATGGCCCCATTTCACACATTACAGATTCACCTCAAAAGGCTTTACATGCTCAACACCATCTGTCCTTTAGTAAAAAAAAAAAAAAAAACCTCACCCAATCAAACCTTTTTTTTTTTTTTTTTTTTTTTTTTCAATACTTTGCAGTCATTTATTCTCCCACCATTAACACTGGTCAAAAATGAAAACAAACCTATTTTACCCACAATTCTATTTTGTTTTATTTCATTTTCAGTGTAATTTTATTCACTTTTCATTCTTTTGAAAACTCTTATATCATTTTAATTTCACTTATTTATTTTATTTTATTTTTATTTATTTATTTTGCACACCAACAAATCAAACATTAGAACAAACAAAGAAACAAATGGTGCAGGTGAGGTCAGAAAACCCAGTGGGGTTTATAAGATTAATCTCACCTCATTACAGCATTAGCTTAAAGAAAGACACTAGGAATAAAACAATAATATTCAAAGTACAACAAAAATATAAAAAAAAACCTTAATGACATTCCCCCCCCCCCCCCCCCCCCTTTTTTTTGTAGTTTTAGTCTTCATTTACATTAAGTTTAATAATACCCTAGTTAATTCCTGAATCCTTAGGCTGTCCTGTGTGTTGTGTGACCTCTTTACCCTTGTGTTTATGGCTGCAGTTCTCCTCATCTGTTTGGTCGTGGCAGTTTGGATGTCCGTCACAGACAGACACAGGCAGCAGACAGCGCCCACTATCACACATGAACTCTTCTCTGGAGCAGCTCTCTGACAAACAAACAAACAAACAAACAAACAAACAAACAAACAAACAAACAAACAAGGACAGACAGGGTGACGGGTGTGAAAGAACATATATATACAGTAAATGCATGTTCCATACAGATGATCACAGGTTACACTACTGACTGTGCCCGGGCAGAATGCTCCTGTACTGTGCAGTGAAGCCGCTGCCTGCGATGCTGCTGTCTGAGTGAAAGGTGACCCACACCGAGCTGCTGTTGGTGTTCACGGTCGGTGGTGCTACATTTCCACAGAACCTGTTAGAGAAAAATACACACCTTTAATAAGTATTGTATGGAGTTTTGCTACAGACACAGGTACAGATACAGATACAGGTACAGGTACAGGTACAGGTACAGGTACAGATACAGATACAGGTACAGGTACAGATACAGGTACAGGTACAGGTACAGATACAGATACAGGTACAGGTACAGGTACAGATACAGATACAGGTACAGATACAGATACAGGTACAGGTACAGGTACAGGTACAGATACAGGTACAGGTACAGGTACAGATACAGATACAGGTACAGGTACAGGTACAGATACAGATACAGGTACAGATACAGATACAGGTACAGATACAGATACAGGTACAGGTACAGGTACAGATACAGATACAGGTACAGGTACAGGTACAGGTACAGATACAGGTACAGATACAGATACAGGTACAGATACAGGTACAGGTACAGGTACAGGTACAGATACAGATACAGGTACAGGTACAGGTACAGGTACAGATACAGATACAGGTACAGGTACAGATACAGGTACAGGTACAGGTACAGGTACAGATACAGGTACAGGTACAGATACAGGTACAGATACAGATACAGGTACAGATACAGATACAGATACAGGTACAGACACAGGTACAGGTACAGGTACAGGTACAGATACAGATACAGGTACAGGTACAGGTACAGATACAGATACAGGTACAGGTACAGGTACAGATACAGATACAGATACAGGTACAGGTACAGGTACAGATACAGATACAGGTACAGACACAGGTACAGGTACAGGTACAGATACAGATACAGATACAGACACAGGTACAGGTACAGGTACAGGTACAGGTACAGGTACAGGTACAGGTACAGATACAGATACAGGTACAGGTACAGATACAGATACAGGTACAGGTACAGGTACAGGTACAGATACAGATACAGGTACAGGTACAGATACAGATACAGGTACAGGTACAGGTACAGACACAGACACAGATACAGGTACAGATACAGGTACAGGTACAGATACAGATACAGGTACAGGTACAGGTACAGATACAGGTACAGGTACAGGTACAGATACAGGTACAGGTACAGGTACAGATACAGATACAGACACAGACACAGACACAGACACAGGTACAGTTACAGGTACAGGTACAGGTACAGGTACAGGTACAGATACAGACACAGACACAGACACAGGTACAGGTACAGATACAGGTACAGATACAGATACAGGTACAGGTACAGATACAGATACAGACACAGGTACAGGTACAGGTACAGATACAGATACAGATACAGATACAGATACAGGTACAGGTACAGATACAGATACAGGTACAGGTACAGATACAGGTACAGATACAGATACAGGTACAGGTACAGATACAGATACAGACACAGGTACAGGTACAGTTACAGGTACAGGTACAGGTACAGGTACAGGTACAGGTACAGACACAGACACAGACACAGGTACAGGTACAGATACAGATACAGATACAGATACAGATACAGATACAGGTACAGATACAGATACAGATACAGATACAGATACAGGTACAGATACAGATACAGGTACAGGTACAGGTACAGATACAGATACAGGTACAGGTACAGACACAGACACAGATACAGGTACAGGTACAGATACAGATACAGATACAGGTAAAGGTACAGATACAGATACAGATACAGATACAGATACAGATACAGACACAGACACAGGTACAGGTACAGATACAGATACAGGTACAGGTACAGGTACAGGTACAGGTACAGGTACAGGTACAGGTACAGATACAGATACAGATACAGGTACAGATACAGATACAGGTACAGGTACATATACAGATACAGACACAGACACAGGTACAGATACAGGTACAGGTACAGATACAGATACAGATACAGGTACAGGTACAGATACAGATACAGACACAGGTACAGGTACAGATACAGGTACAGGTACAGATACAGATACAGATACAGATACAGGTACAGGTACAGATACAGATACAGATACAGACACAGGTAAAGGTACAGATACAGACACAGACACAGACACAGGTACAGGTACAGGTACATATACAGATACAGACACAGACACAGGTACAGATACAGGTACAGGTACAGATACAGATACAGATACAGGTACAGGTACAGGTACAGATACAGATACAGACACAGGTACAGGTACAGATACAGGTACAGGTACAGATACAGATACAGATACAGGTACAGGTACAGATACAGATACAGATACAGATACAGGTACAGGTACAGATACAGATACAGGTACAGATACAGGTACAGGTACAGATACAGATACAGATACAGGTACAGGTACAGATACAGATACAGACACAGACACAGGTACAGGTACAGATACAGGTACAGGTACAGATACAGACACAGACACAGGTACAGGTACAGATACAGATACAGGTACAGGTACAGGTACAGGTACAGGTACAGATACAGACACAGACACAGACACAGGTACAGGTACAGATACAGATACAGATACAGGTACAGATACAGATACAGATACAGATACAGATACAGGTACAGATACAGATACAGGTACAGATACAGATACAGATACAGGTACAGGTACAGATACAGATACAGGTACAGACACAGGTACAGGTACAGGTACAGATACAGATACAGACACAGACACAGGCACAGGTACAGGTACAGGTACAGGTACAGATACAGATACAGATACAGACACAGGTACAGGTACAGATACAGATACAGATACAGATACAGGTACAGGTACAGGTACAGGTACAGATACAGGTACAGGTACAGGTACAGATACAGATACAGATACAGACACAGACACAGACACAGGTACAGGTACAGATACAGACACAGGTACAGGTACAGGTACAGATACAGGTACAGGTACAGATACAGATACAGACACAGGTACAGGTACAGATACAGGTACAGGTACAGATACAGATACAGACACAGGTACAGGTACAGATACAGGTACAGGTACAGATACAGATACAGGTACAGGTACAGGTACAGATACAGATACAGATACAGGTACAGGTACAGATACAGGTACAGGTACAGATACAGATACAGACACAGGTACAGGTACAGATACAGGTACAGGTACAGATACAGATACAGGTACAGGTACAGGTACAGATACAGATACAGACACAGACACAGACACAGATACAGATACAGGTACAGGTACAGATACAGTTACAGATACAGATACAGATACAGGTACAGATACAGGTACAGGTACAGGTACAGGTACAGGTACAGGTACAGGTACAGGTACAGGTACAGGTACAGGTACAGATACAGTTACAGATACAGGTACAGATACAGATACAGATACAGACACAGACACAGACACAGACACAGACACAGATACAGGTACAGGTACAGGTACAGGTACAGGTACAGATACAGGTACAGGTACAGGTACAGGTACAGGTACAGATACAGTTACAGATACAGGTACAGATACAGATACAGATACAGACACAGACACAGACACAGACACAGACACAGACACAGACACAGGTACAGGTGCAGATACAGATACAGATTTTTCAAACACAACTCCTCCAACTGATTACACTAAGAACATTACTGTGAAACATACTGTTAAAATTTGGATTCAATTCAAGCATCATTTTAATTGGACGTCAATTTCTCTAAAAGCTCCTATCCATTCAAACCATCTTTTTAAACCATCTCTTTTGGATAAAGCCTTTTCTGATTAGGAGGACAGGAGGATTAAGACATTTTCTGATCTCTTTGACAATGGCATATTCATGTCTTTCACCAAACTTATTGATAAAAATTAAATCCAAAACAGCGACTTTTTCTGTTATTTACAGATTTGTGACTTTATGTCCAAAGTGACGCCTCAGTTTCCTAATGCCCCGGCAAAAAATGCATGTGACTCAATTTCAGAATGACCCCAAGCACTTAAGGGAATACTCTCATTTTTAAATAATCAAAATTCCTTTTCCTCAGTTCTAAAAAGAGAATGAGAAACTGAGTTAAGTTTAGCAATTTGCGGCAGTCTTTGTCTTAGCATTTTAAAGAGGGTTCACACATCTTCTGTTTGTGCTAAGCAGTCATTTATACAGTGTTAAATTTGACATTGTTATTTTTGGACCAACCAAAAGATGGCAAAGATTTTTCCTGATCCAAAGCCAAACTGTAACTGGTGTGGTGCTGCCCCCAACCATGTTCACATGTTTAGGTCCTGCTCAGAACTTAATACTTTTTGGAATAATATATTTGCTTTAATTAACACTGCTCTGGGTAAATCAGTCCAACCATGCCCCCTAATGGCCATTTTTGGTTTTTCTTCACCGGCTCTGGGATTGTCCAAAGCCCAAAGTGACTCGATATCCTTTGGTACACTATTGGCCTGTCGTATGAGTCTGTTTAAGAGGAAAGATTTGCTTTCACCCACTTGTGCGCAATGGGTGCACGATTTACTTTTGTTTTAAAAGTTGGTAAAGATTAAGTTTTCTGTTCATGGACACATTAATTTGTTTTATCAACAATGGAATCCTTTATTCTCTGTTGTCAACAAGAGTGTCCTGCTGTCTCCTTTGTCCTCTTGATGGAGAAATTAGTTGTTAGTATACATTATATTAACTCTCAATCAGCCCTGAGCATCGTTAAGAGCAGTTCATATAATTTATTTGTTTCGTTGTTGTATTTTGTATGAGTTTGCCTTGTTTTCTTTTGTCTAATAGGTTTGTTGGTTTGTTGTGTAATTTTTTTTTTTTTTTTTGTGTTGTGTTTGTGTGGGTTTTATGTCTGAGTATATGTTTATGTAAATGTATAAATAAATAAAAAATAGAATTTTGAGTCTTTATTGTCAGAAACAAGACCAAGACCAATGTGGACCACCAATTACCACCTGATTAAAACTCTAAATACTGTTTTTCACTTCGTATTTTTTAAATACGTACACTCAGTGACTTGTCAACTCTGTAAATGTTCAAGTCAAATCTTTTCTTCAGATTACAGTTCACTTTCGTGTGGACTTTGCACAGTTAATCCTAAAAAGAATTCATGAACAAGATATGTATACACACACTTTAGAATTTCACAAATCCTGTTACAGCCTCATCCAAAAATGCAAGCATAAGAGAAGATCAAAATATGTAAATATTCATTCCAAGTTGACATCAGTCCCTAGAAGTCCCATATTTATGGAAAGAACTTTTGCGCCATCTACCAACAATTTCATGTAACGACATGAATGTTTCCATGCATTCTTAAAAATAGTCATTGTGCACTAAAATGGTCTGTCTTGTGTTTCACTATTCATTTATATACTGTAGTTTTGATACATGTATGCTGCGTTGTACAGCTATTTACTCCAGCTGTCAATATTCAATTCCTTTAATAAGTACTTTAATTTAGAGTATCATGTTCTATCAAATCATTTCACATTTTTGTGAGAACCACGTAACTCCAATGTAATTTTTTTAGCTCATAAAAACAGGCCTTCTTGCAACTTTGTGACCATCCATTTTCCAGAAAATCCAAAGGGTTTAAAAAATACTTCAGCATAAGAGGCAGGTCAGTTTTCTCAACTCATAAAGAAACATTCAACAATTTATCTCAAACATACAAAATAAAAGATATGACATTTTCATCTTGAGAGGTGTCAAAAAACACAACCTGACAAGTAATTGGTATCTAGGAAAAATTCTAATACCGCCACTAAAATACCTCCAGTGGAAAAAGAGTCAAGAAATAATTGCAGTATTTTTAGTAAATGAGCTGAAGTAGTATAAAGTTGTACACAATGTAAATACTCAGTTACTTTAGAGCAGGGGTGTCAAACTCATTTTGGTTCGGGGGCCATATTTAGCCCAATTTGATCTCATGTGGGCCAGACCAGTAAAATAATGACTTAATAACCTATAAATAATGACAAATCCAAGTTTTTCTTTTTGTTTTAGTGCAAAAAACCCCAATTAAATTATGAAAATATTTGCATTTTACAAAAAACATGTGAATAACCTGAAAAAACAGAAATTTCATTTGAAAAATTAGTGCAATTTGAACAATATTATGCCTCGGCTTATTATTTATACATGTACATTACACACAATGTTACATAAACATTTGGTAACAGGCAGAATATTGTTAAAATTTTGGAATTTGGAACTAAAATTTGAACAATTTCTACAATATTACATCTCTTATTATTAACACAACTACAGATCACAGTGGATGGTTAAACCGGTCATGTCAAATTTGGGTGTTAAAATGGACCCCAATCTTAAACTCGACCGCCAAATTGGTGATGTGGTCAAGTCCAGTTTCTTTCACTTAAGACAGCTTGCAAAAGTAAAATCTGTTCTGCCCAGGGATCTGTTTGAAACTGTGATCCATGCTTTTGTAACTACTAGACATGACTATTGTAATGCACTTCATGCTGGGTTGAGTGAAAACGCACTTTCCCGACTGCAGCTGGTCCAAAATGCTGCAGCTCGGCTTTTAACAGGGACACGGAAACATGAACATATTTCACCAGTTTTAGCTTCACTCCATTGGTTGCCAGTGCGTTTTAGAGTTGATTTTAAAATTCTTCTATTTGTTTTTAAATGTTTTAATGGCCTTGCCCCCTCCTACCTGTCTGACCTGATCCACCCCTATGCCCCCCCTCGTGCTCTCAGGTCAGCAGATCAGCTACAACTTGTGGTTCCAAAAAATAAAAAGAAGCTCCATGGGGACTGTGCCTTTTCTGCTGTCGCCCCAAAGTTGTGGAACCAGTTGCCCTTAGTTGTTAGACAGGCTCAGTCTCTACCTGTCTTTAAATCACGTCTAAAAATGCACTTTTTCTCATTGGCTTTTAATCAATGAGTGACATGCCTGTTTTTTTTTTTTTTAATGCTGTTTTTATCAGATTTTAATTTGTCTTGTTTTTATGATGGTTGTATTTTGTTGTTCTTAGCCCATTTTACACCCTGTGTTATCACTAGTTTTACTTATTTACTTATTTAATCCCTTGTTTTATGTTTGGTGTACGGCACTTTGGCTAGCTGTAAAGTTCTTAAAGTGCATTATAAATAAAGTTGGTATGGTATGGTATGGGATGGGATGGGATGGATCCCTAAATGCACAAAACATTTAGTAACATTCAGAATATTGTTAAAATTGCACATTTTGGGTTGTTCATCTTTGTTTTTATTTATGTATTTATTTGTGTTTTATTGTGGAAAAAATAGTTTTGCAAATGTAAATATTTTCACAGTGAAATCTTTTTTTCATTTAATTTTTTTCCACATAATTTTTCACAAAGAAAATCTGTAGTTGTCATTATTTATGGGTTATTGTGTTGTTATTTTTACTGGAGATCACATTTGGTCTGTATATGGAATCTGAACCAAAATAATTTTGACAACCTTGACTGTTCAGGTTAAGTTTTGCACTTTCATCCTGCGGGCCGGAATGGAACCTTTGGCGGGCTTGATTTGGCCACTGGGCCGCATGTTTGACACCTGTGCTTTAGAGGTATTCATCTTCAGTAAAAGTACTCAATTATTTCCATCACTTGCAGTCATGATTAGATGAATACTGAAGTCCTTCACTGCCCTGCTGTTGTATGTGTTAAACTGATGCAGACCAGTGGTATCTGACTGACCTGGTGACCACAGAGCTCTGATCCATCTGCTCCTGCACCTCCAGCCAGTCAAACAGACATGGAGACGGCCCCTCTACGTTTAAGGAGGAAATGTGGATCTGGACCAAGGAGGGGGGTGGGACTCGAATGACCCATACACATAAGGAGTTGGGGGGATAAGAGCCAGGATGGTTTGGTGAACTGAAACTGCCCTCTGAGTCGGTTAATACCCCTCCACAACCTGTGAGATGGGAGAAAAAAACACTGCAGGATAAAACATCATCAACAATAAAGTACAGTAGTTCCCTACCAGGGTCCAAACAAAGCCACATTAACTAAAGCAAAGCCCCCCCATGCAACTGACGATTTGTCTTGTTTGTAAGGTCTGTCCATTTTAAGACATGCTGATGGTGGTTTAGAGCAGGGGTGTCAAATTCATTTTAGTTCAGGGGCCATATTAAGCCAAATTTGATCTGAAATGGACCGAACCAGTGAAATAATAACATAATAATATATAAATAATGTCAGCTCCAAATTTTCTTCTATGTTTTAGAGTTAAAATAGTAAAATTATGTGATGAAAATGTTTACATCTACCAACTCTCCTTTAAAACAATGTGAATAACATGAAAAAACTGAAATTCTTAAGAAAACTAAGTGCAATTTCAACAATATTATGTCTCAGTTTATCATTTACACATGCAAATAACAACTTACAGATCATAGTGGATTGACAGATACACAAAACATTTAATAAAGAGGCAGAATATTGGTAAACTTACACTTCAGATATTTCAATTTTTTCATATTTGTTCAGGTTATTTGTGCTTTTTGTGAAATGATAGTTTGTTTTAGTGTAAATACAGTAAAATGACATAAAAATGTTTACATTTAGAAGAGAAAAGTTGTGAGTATTTATAGGTTATTATGATAGTATTTTACTGATCCGACCCACTGGAGATTAAATTGGTCTGAATGTGGAACTTAAACTAAAATGATTAATATTCATTCATTTTCTGACCCCGCTTTATCCTCACTAGGGTCACGGGGGTCGCTTGGAGCCTATCCCAGCTACACAGGGGCGAAGGCGGGGTACACCCTGGACGTGTCGCCAGTTCATCGCAGGGCTGAACATATAGAGATAAACAATCACTCTCACATTCACACCTACGGGCAAGTTAGATTAACCAGTTAACCAATCAGTGCATGTCTTTGGATTGCGGGAGGAAGCTGGAGTACCCGGAGAGAAAATGATTAATATCTTTTGCGTAATTTTTGCATTTCACAAATTAATCCAACGGACCAGACTGGACCCTTTGGCGTGCCCGATTTGGCCACCGAGCCGCATGTTCGACACCTCTGGTTTAGAGGGAATGCATTAGTAATAACTCCCAGATGAAGCTGACAGGTGTAAACAATGGGATCTGACTCTGAACAGTGTGGGTAAATGTGGACTTTTACCCATTTTTCTTATCATTTCTAATATATCTAACCTAATTTTACAATAATACACTGGAAAAAATCAAGATCTTACCAAGTGTAATTTTCTAATTTCTTGTCAAAATATCTCATCACACTTAAAATAAGACAGAATCACCTAAAGAGTAACTTGTAAGTGAGATGTAAGAACTTATTTTATACAATAGAAAATCTTATTTCAAGAAATCTCACTAAGACAATTTTCACTTGTTCCACTGGCAGATTTTTTTTTTTTTTTTTTTTTTTCTCAATTCAATTCAATTCAATTCAATTTTTTTTTTTTTTTTTTTTTTTTTTTTGCTTATTTCAAGAAAAAAATCTGCCAATGGAACAAGTGAAAATTATCTTGGTAAGACTTCTTGAAATAAGATTTTCAAGATCTACTGTCTAAAAAAAAGTTCTTATGTCTCACTGAAAAGTTACTCTTTAGGTGATTATGTCTTATTTTAAGTGTGATGAGATATTTTGAATAGAAATGAGAAAAATACACTTGGTAAGATTTAGATTTTTTCTAGTGCACAAATGGATTAGATTTCTTATAGTGCTTTTCAAGGCACACAAAGCCCTTTATATTTTAGATTCATTATCCATTCACACTCACATGCACACACTGGTTGTGGTAAACCACATCTGTAACCACAGCTGTCCTGAGGCAGGCTGGTGGCAGTGTGGCTACCAGTCTGCACCCATCACCAAGCACTCATACACCAGTGTGAGTGGCGGCAAGGTGGGTGAAATGTCTTCCCCAAGAACAAGACAGCAAATGACTAGGACTGAGAAGGGTTCAAACTACCAACCCTCTACCTCCTCTGCCCCATTTAAGGAAAAGATGCATTGTTTAAACTTAACTTGTCTTGATGTGAAGTAGTTAATTTTGGTTTTCGACCGTTTATTTTCAACAGGTAATAATTAAATCACCGACATAAGGATTAGCAGGAACATATACAGTAGATTCATAAGAAATAGATATTAGTGGCTGAAATGTTGCAGGAAGAAGTATAATATATAATGTCTATCATAAATAACTGAAATGAACACCTCTGTGTTTATATTATTTACAGATGGATGGATGGATGGATAGATGGATGGATGGATGGATGGATGGATGGATGGATGGATGGATGGATGGATGAGTGCTTTGACAGTGTGTTTCACTGTAGAAAACCTGGATGTCCTACGTGTTTCAGATGTAGGCAGTCTGGTTGGTTGTGGTGCAGCTGTACCATCCCTTTGACTAATGCTGGTAGGGATTGTGGGTAACGAATGGGACACTTCCTCTCCTGTGCTGAGCAGGTCTGAAGGGGTGGTGGACACCAACTCCTCCTCAGCTGATTGGTCTTTTATCTCTAAAGCAGGAATAGGAAGTATATACTGTTTGTAAAGTCATCATATTCACACATCCTGTAGCCTCACATTTCATTTATATTCTCAGACTGAATGACAGAGATTCTATGACCAGGTATTTTGTTCTTATCTGAGGTGCGACTCACGTGTGAGGATGAGGGCGAGGGTCAGTCCCAGGGCAGCTACCAGAAGCAGAGCAGCAGCAGAGACCAACACGGCCCCCCAGCCACAGCCCAGGCCCCGCAGTCGCATTGAACACACTCCAAAGAGACACCAACCTGGGCCTCAGAGACACATGCACAACATGCACTTTAGTGACACATGCACAACATGCACTTTTGTGTTAAGTGTCATCAGCGTGGTTTATCTTCATTTTATATACTTTAGAACACTGAACAGCAACACAACATAGAATCTAAAAAATAAACTGCAAATTACTGAAGTCATTATTACCCCGCCCCCCGAAGGGGAGGCAAGGGGTATTGTTTTAGGTTTGTTTTGTTTGTTTGTTTGTTTGTTTGTTTGTTTGTTTGTTTGTTTGTTTGTTTGTTACCTCTGCCAAGGAGGTTATGTTTTTGTCGATGTTGGTTTGTCTGTCTGTTTTTGTGCAAGATAACTCAAAAAGTTATGGACGGATTTGGATGAAAATTTCAGGAAATGATACTGGTACAAGGAACAAATGATTAAATTTTGGTGGTGATCAGGGGTGGGTGGGGGGGCCACAGGGGCCCACTGATCTGCCTCGGTGGAGGTCTGCACTCTCCAAGTGCTTCTAGTTTGTTTGTTTGTTTGTTAACACTCCAGCAGCAAAACTGTTGGTTGAATTCATACCAAATTAGGTTTATATATTGCCAGTGACCCAGAATAGATCTGATTACATTTTGGGAAAAATAGGTCAAAGTTCAATTGTTTAAGGACTTTTTCATATCTTTTTTTTTTCCCAATTTACTTATAATGAGTGAAATTTCACATGTCTGTAGCAGCAAAACTACTGGTTGAATTCATACTAAATTTAGTTTATAGATTGCCAGTGACCCAGAACAGATGTGGGTACAGTTTAGGAAACTTAGGTTTAAGTTCAAATTTTTTATGAATTTTTAAAATCTTTTTTTTCTGTCATTTACTTATATTGGGCAAAATTTCCAATGTCTATAAAAACATAAATTTTGTTTCAATTTACTTTAAACTTGGCTCATGTATAGAGGCAATCGATATGCTGACATCAGCACAGGCATAAACATGATGACATCAGCTGGATCCATGCCAAAATAAGCTACAATACGTGCGAGGAGGTTTATTGTGCCTGGCACCACTTGTTTTTGATGTAATCATGTTTACTACATTCAAATTTTGAATAAATTACTCAATTTGGTTCTTTATCACACACAAGTTTTATACACATTTTCTTTACTCCAAATGCAGCAATGTGCAGTGGTCAGCAATTGGTATTAAAATGACTAATCCCAACACACAGTCTAACCTAATTCAAGTGTGGTCACACAAAGCAGCCAGCTGATTGGCTGACTCACCAGCTGCTGGAGGTTTGATTGGTTCAGGGGTGGATGAGGATGTCCTGAATCCCTCCACCCTCTCCTCTCGCTCCCCCTCCAGTTCAAATGCTGGGTTACAGAACACATTCTAAGGAAAACGAAAGTGGGATGAGAGAAAGAAAATCTTCATAAACATTATATTTCTATTTATTTACTTAACCTCTATTTATACAGAAAATCCATGGAAAATAAAATCTCTTTCAAATATATCCAAGGAGGACACAAAATTATGTAGCTATAAAGTATTCTTACATCACTCCAAGACCAGGGAGGGAAATAAGAGAACACTGTTCTACCAAATTCTGTCTAAATCTTCAGAACTTTGTATAGAGGTGCAAAAGTCCTAAAGGCTATTGTTAATGATATAAAATTACATTTACACAAATAAGATGGAAGTGTACTAAGTAATACTTTGTAAATAAAAATATGACATTGGTGCTTAATGGTGGACAGAAAACCATATCACAGACTACACAGTGATGGACGCTGAATGATGCATCAGATATAAAACACAATACACTGTTTCATACAGAATCCAAATATTGCAGTGAAGAAGAAGTGGTGTTCACATAAATAATGTATTTGTAGTTTATAACACTTAAAAATAGAGACTGTACAAACATTTTCCCTGTCTGAGTAAAAACCCAGAGTGACCCCAGGTTTCTTTACTAGGAGCTTAATATGCATTCTAAAAGACATGTAATCTGTATAGATAGCAATATTTATTACATGTATTATATGTTGAACCTGATGGACCAAATGTAGGTTAGAAGAAAGTAACATCTGGAACATGATGAAAAGTACAGCTGAGTGGCAGGATTATACTGTAAGTTGCAAGACCAGCATTTGAGAAATACAAGTTAAATTGGCAAGGTGTTAACAGTAACACTGGGATTGAAATTTTGCTTTATACATATTTTATACTGTATCAAATGATGATCTGAACTTGTATATGATCATGGTCAAGGTCGAGTTAATTTATATAGCACATTTAAAACAACGCAAAGTGTCCAAGGTGCTGTACAAGTCTGCAGATTCAAATGTAAGATATATTTAAAAGTAGTAAAATAAGAAAAAATACAACATATACTAAAACTGATTAAAAAAACAACAAAAACAAACAGATACACAGTAATAAGATAAATAGCATCAAAAACACAACAAAAAGAAGATGCTCAATAAAATCTGTCAAACAGAAAGATTTTGACCTTGGCCTTGACCTCAGTGGAACATCATGATCATCAGACATGTTCTACCATCATGACCACTCACCTTGTAAATATCTGAGGAGTCTGAGTACACTTCTACCTGGCTGAGGTCGGACATCTTTAGTCTGCTGGTCCTTCTGTCTGTCCAGTCAGCTCTCCTCTTCTCAAGGGTTCTGTTCTGATAAACCCAAAAGTGGCCACATTGAGATCAGAGATGTTAAAAAATGTATTCCAGGGTGTTCTTCACATGTGTTCACTTCTTCGCTGTGACTGTCGACTTCCACTGACACCTCACAGCTGTCGACCCTCCGGCATGGCAGAGCCGCTCTATTTCCATCAACATGATCCAGATAAAAATGTGGAGGAAAAACAAAAAAAAAATGGAAATCACATGAAATATTCAGACCAAAACTATCAATATATCCACATTTACTGCTGGTCTGAGTTGGATCTGTATTTGCCTTGAGTTTTTGATGGTGTGTGGGTAGTTACAAAAGAGTTTTAGAAACTCCTTCACAGTGTTGAACAAAGCCGAGTCAGCTGAGACGACTGAGCCCTGAGGAGGAGGTGGAGGGAGGTGAATGGAGGAGAAGGGGTGAGGGTGAAGATGGTGGTCCCTGTTAACCCTCCATAATCCCCGTAATGATCTTTTAAGCTCCTAAAATGTTTAATCCACATGCATGCATACATTAACAAATACATAAACTGCAAGGTGCACTAATACAAATACAAACAAGCTTTTTAAACCCACATCGCAGTCAGTTATTTATTTTTTCCCTGCAGGTAATTTGGCATTTGTGAGAACAATTATAGAGATTGTAAGATTTGTAACTGCAGTGGTTACCCAAATCTACACTGTAAAAAAAAATCCTGTTGTTTTTATGGAAAAAAAAACTGGCAGCTGTGGTTTCCAGAACAATACTGTAAAAAACACATCCAACTGTAAACATATTTACCAAGTAACATGTAGATTTAACATTTTAAACATGTAGATTTAACACTGGATTTAAATGGTAAATAGACTGTACTTATTTAGCACATTTTCTCTGCCTTCATGGTGTCCAAAGCACTTTCCAAAACCACCAGGTCCAACTGGAAACAATGTAGGGTTCAGTGTCTTCCATGTACACTTGGACATATGGACAGTCAGAGCCAGGATTCGAACCACCAACCCTTTGGTTATTGGACGAGCCGCTCTACCAACTCTACCAACCCATTAATTTACAAATTTAAAATGTCACATTGTTAAAAGTTTACTTTTTATAACTTTTTTATGTATATATAAAAAAGCAAATATGCTGTTATTTCAACATTATAGTCTTTGCAGTTTAAACGGCACCACATTGTTTTTCAATTTACAGTTTATTTTCTAAAAACAATAGAAATACATCATTTCTACATACAAATCTGGTTTTGTTCACATACTCTTCCTGCAAAAACTACAGCTATATTTGATTTAAAACACAATTTTTTTTTTTTCAAATAAACAACTTTGCATTGTATTGTCACTTACAGTTTTTTTATGTTGCAATTTTACAACTTTTTGGTGTTAATTCTACAGTCATTTTTTTTTACAGTGTATGTCCTAATGTGTTTAAACTGGAAAGGCCTAGAGCAGCTTTTATGAGGCCGTTCTGGCAGTTGAAGTGATCACACCAAGTAACTATACTTTTTACAGCAAGAGGAACATGAACCAAGTGCAGCCAAAAGAATGAGAATGAGAGTTTAAATCTGGGTTCTGTCCGAAATTGCTCAATCTTTCCTTCCCTGTTTGGTCCTGTGTTAATAAATAATCAGATATCAAATAAAGCAGCTGACTGCCGATCACTCAGCACTCAGGCCGTGGTTTTTGACACTCGAAGAAGCAGCTGATTTCAAATCCAGTCATGTTTGTCAGGTTCATACTCTGGATCTTACTTGTGTCTGTCCTAAGGGGTGAGTTTTTCTGTTTAATGCTTTAGTTACAGAACAGGATAATGTAGTTTTGTGCGTGATCATGTTGAATATGTGTGCTTTTGGTGCCAAGATGTGGGATCTACGCAACTTGAGATATAAAATATTTACAGTGATGAGGGGAGGAAACTTGCTTTTGCAAATTTTTCACCATGTTTTTTCTAGTTTCCCTGCAACAAGAAGAGTATGATTATGGCGATGAAACATATGATGATCCTCAGCCTCTAAACTGTTCAACCACAGAGAGCATTAGAGGTGGACATGTCTCCTACTCACAGGTACAAATAAACAGTATCACAACAGTGGTACACAAACAGAAAACAAAGAAAGAAAAGAAGAAATATATTATTAAATATAAAATGTAAAAACAAATGTACACACTAAAGAAGCTGAGACTGGGGTAAATAAGTGCAGAGTAAATAAATGAAATCACATTACTGAATAAAATCATACAAATGTTAAGTAGAATTAAACATTAGGGTCATTATAAATTAAAATGTAACCAATTTCAGTAGAAAAAAAAATGTTACAATATAATATTGTGGAAAACAAAATACAGCCTTTTCATTTCAGTCACTGGTTTCAGCAATGTTTCCATTTTAATGTTTTCTTACATCATTCATCTAAATTTTCCCTTTGTTTAGACTTGGTTGTCTTTGATTCTTAGTGGTATTTTGATAATTAATATGTTTTTTGAAAATTTCTTAAAATAGATTAACAAAAGAAAATGATTCTTACCTAACAGGTTTAGATACTATATTAGAACTCATTAACTTTTTCTGTTAAACCAACTGAATCCAACAATTTTTAAATCAAATTTCATTTTTTTTAACACATTTAAGTGGTTTTAGATCCTCTAATTACCTAATATTTTTTTTAGTTAATTGTTTATTCAGTGAAAGATAAATTAGCAAAAAAAAATTAAAGATAACATTGCCTGTCAGTTTGTTTCTATATTTTTTAAGTAACCAGTGATTATATTTTTAATGGTGTAAAGGAATGAAGTAATAATATAATGAGGTAAAATTAAGTTCAGTGTAAAAGTAAGTCTTTTTTTCATAATAAAAGGAACTAGATGGACTTGAAAGTGAAACAAACATGAACACAACCCTTTACTGGAATCCTTGACTCAAAGGGACCATGTGTTTCCTCCACAGGGGGGGCTGGAGGGCAGTGTGCTGACGTACCACTGCAGACCTGGGCAGTACCCTTTCCCGGTCAGCCTCCGTGTCTGCGATGCCCATGGGGAGTGGTCACCCATGAGGCTGACCAGTGGCAGACTGGCAACACGGGCAACATGTAAAGGTATTCTTATGCTTCATTTGTTATAGCAGTGTTTTTCAATCTTGTGGTCGCCTGAAATTTCTACAAATTGATATTAAAAAAAAAAAAAAAAAACCTTACAAATAAAAAACATATGTTGAGTTGACAGAGACAATCCCAATCCATAAAAGACAAACTGTAAAGATGAAACTGAAGCACTGTGGTTCTGTTTATCTGTCAAATGTTCATTGTGGTCGGTTTCAGATGCTGCAGCTCTTTCATAATTCATAGTTTGAGTTCTTGTTTGTTCAGTATTAATTGTCAGCCTTGTAAATCCAAGCTGGACTGACTGTACATATCCTGACCAGGGAAAATAAAATTCTCCCTTTGTGCAGTAATCTACACCTGGTTTTTCTGCCTCTGTCCATAATAATATTCATTATATAGACTAATGTCATCTAAAATTAACCTTTATCTGCAACATAGTGTGGTAAACTATTACATGATTAAAAACAAATTAATTTTAGCAAAAAAAAATGTCTCTGTTTTGAATGTCTGGAGTCACCAGAAATTTGTGATGTTAAAATGGGGTCATGAGCTAAAAAAGGTTGGGAACCACTGTGTTTTAGTCTTTCTACCCTTTTTACCTGCATCGTCTTCTCATCGTCCACCCTTCTGTCTGTGTGCTTCTGCCTTGTCCAGATGTGCTGTGTCCAGGTCAGCTACAGCTGGATCATGGTGACCTCTGGCCCAGAGACCAGTGGTTCAAAGTTGGGAGTGTGCAGAGTTTCTCCTGTGAGGAAGGGTTCACCTTGCATGGGTCGGCTCAGAGAAATTGCACCCTGTCTGGGGAGTGGACCGGAACCATTCCTGTCTGTGATAACCACGGTTAGACTGGAGCATAAGTCCAATCAATCAATCAATCAATCAATCAGTCAGTCAGTCAATCAGTCAATCAATCAATCAATCAATCAATCAATCAATCAATCAAATTTTATTCATATACCGTCACATCATAACAAAAACGATCTCATGACACTTTACATTTAGGGCTAGTCTAAACCAGCAGGTCTAAGCCGATTTACAGAATCCCAACAGAATCCTCCAGGAGCAAACACTTAGTGACAGTGGTGAGGAAGAACGTCCTTTTAACAGCAGAAACCTGGAGCAGATTCTGACTCTTGGAGGATGGTCATCTACCTTGACCAGTTGGGGTTAAAGAGAGAAGGTTAAAAGAAGAGAGAGAGAGAGAGAAAATGGGGGGGGGATGCAAACAGCAAACTGTACAACTGTTAAAAACTAAAACAGCTGGTGTAAGAACAGTTGGTGCTAGTATAATTGCCAATAGCTAGAACAAATGTCTGTAACTGTTAATACTACAACTCCAAATACAAGTATTAACAGTGGATATACTACTACTGCAACTGGTAGCACAAATAATAGAAACCTCTACCGTCTATGTAAGTATGTAATAAACACTAGCACAATTATATGGATAAATGAGTGGTAACAATGAAGGCAGGAGAGAAGCGGGACCACAGCAGCAGATCCAGAGATGATCCAGGAAAAACCAGTGACGTGATAAAGCACAGAGACTCCAGGGAGGAAGTCAAGTCAGTAACATGTATTTACTGGGGCATGAATAGAGGAGAAGAGGAGGAGCAGAGGGGAGGTCAGATAGGAGGAGGAGCAGAGAGGAGGTCAGAAAAGAGGAGGAGCAGAGGGGGGGTCAGAGAGGAGGAGGAGCAGAGAGGAGGTCAGAGAAGAGGGGAGGTCAGAGAGGAGGAGTAGCAAAGAGGAGAAGCAGAGAGGAGGAGGAGCAGAGGGGAGGTCAGAGAGGAGAAGGAGCAGAGAGGAGGTCAGAGAAGAGGGGAGGCCAGAGAGGAGGAGGAGCAGAGAGGAGGAGCAGAGAGGAGGATAAGCAGAGAGGGGGTCAAAGAAGAAGAGGAGCAGAGGGGAGGTCAGTGTATCACATTGCAAAAATCTAAATCTTACCGAGTGTATTTTTCTCATTTCTAGTAAAAATTTCTCATCACACTTAAAATAAGACATAATCACTTAAAGAGTAACTTTTCAGTGAGATATAAGAACTTATTTTTAGACAATAGATCTTGGTTTTTTTGGGGTTTTTTGGGGGGGTTTTTTGGCTTGAATTAGGCAAAAAAATTCTTGAACTAAGCAAAAAAAAATATGCCAAAGGAACAAGTGAAAATTATCTTGGTAAGATTTCTTGAAATAAAATTTTCAAGATCCATTGCATAAAAATAAGTTCTTACATCTCACTTACAAGTTACACTTTAGGTGCTTATGTCTTATTTTAAGTGTGATGAGAAATTTTGACAAAAAATTAGAAAATTACACTTGGTAAGATTTAGATTTTTGCAGTGCATGAGTCTCCCAGTCTAAGCCTATAGCAGCAGAACTAAGAGCAGCCTGAGCCGCTTCAATTTTCATCGAACAGAAAAGTTTTCAGCGGCCTACCGTTAAACGTAGAGAGGGTGTCTGCCTCCCTGCCTCGTAAGTGTAAAACATCACAATCCCTAACCATCATTTATACGCTTGGATCTCTGCATATCATTTGAAATTCTTTCAGGTCTCAAGATGAATGACCTATTGTGTTTATTTTTATTTCTCTTACTGTTCCTGTTCTGCAGATGGTGACTGTGATGACCCAGGTACCCCACCAGGAGCCCACAGGTCAGCAGGCCAACTTCATACTGGAGAGAAGGTGATCTACAGGTGTCAGTCTGGTCTGGATCTGCTGGGATCAGATGAAAGGGTTTGCCTGGAGAACAGAGAGTGGAGCGGCTCACCACCACGCTGTCAAAGTAGAGTAGAGTTGGACTTTTTACAGGCATTTTCTCTGCGTTAATGAGCAGCTTCTTGACATTCCTGTACAAATATAGTCATTACCAGTGGTGGGTTTACAGCTACTGAACTGAAAGCTCTGTACTCTGTAACCTGTGCTCTATCGAATTATGATTCAACGTTGGTACTTCATCGCAGGCCCATACACTTTCGACTCCCCCAGCACAGTGGCAGCTGCCATGGCAGGGTCACTGGCTGGAGTCATGGATGTACTGACACCAGACTCCATAAAGAAAGGTTGGTGTAGCTGCTTTGACGTGAACATATTAACATCTAAACAATATTATATCACAATAACAAATGACATTAAAAATGCATCAAACTTTCTAGCAAAGTTAAGTTTTTATTTTGTTATAGCCTTGTAGCTCCAGAACAGATTTCATTTTAGTGTCTTTGTTATGGCCTGATCACAATCAAGGGTACCAGAAAGGGTGCACAAATAGATAAAAAATAATAATGCTCTATCAAAAAATCAGACAGGTCATTTTAATTGTCTGATATTTCTCTTTTAAAGTCCAAAATATTTTTGTATTATGGTGTCTTTTAAAAATTTCACAGGCTTGTACCCCTGTCAAATCAGAAGTTATTCAGTGTACAGACAGATATAGAAATGTTTCAGCACTCAGGATAATCATGCATTGTTTATTGCATAGATGTCATGTCCAAAGCATGCGTGCTGAAAAATTCCATATATTGACAGAAACAATAAATTTAGACCCACATATTTTGAATATGGTGTACGGACACTACTTGGTGTACGGACTCTGCAAGATTGGAATGGAAATCTGGCTTACCACATGGTCACATCTGTGTTAGATCTGTAACTAAGTCTTCCTGGTACAGGAGCAAATGAACATTTGTGAACAAGTTATAACAATATATCTATAAGGCATATACGCCATATTATTGATGGAAGTATATTGGTGTACGGACACTACATGAATTTTGGTGAACAACGCACCATTGAAAACATGTGGTTCGACGTAACAATCCGTTTGCCACATTGTTACCAAATTTCTGCAGCCAGGGAGCATAGTAAATCTGTCTAGTTGTGCATATTTAGTCATAATAATACTTAATAACAGGTTCCCATTCTATTATTACAGTTAAAGGGCTGTAAAAGAAGGGTTTTCAGAACAAAATGGTTGATTGTCTTAATACTGAAAATAAGAATCGATAATCAAACAGCTGTTCAACAAAAATGATCAATAAATGAAAAACAATGTGATGTGTGTATTTTGTAATAAAAAGACAACAGGAGTTGAGTAGTAATTATTTATTGTGTTACAAAACATTATCTACATAATTTTGCTCTCTTATAACAATAAATTGTTGCACATGTTTCATGCTCATTGGGTCGCCATTTTATCAGTTTTTATCTGATTTTCAATGAATCAGTCAATCAATCAGTCAATCAAAACTTTATTTCTATAGCACTTTTCATACTTCGATTTGGAGGATTGCAAGATCTAGTAATAAGATGGCCAAAGAAACATTTTGGGAATGGTTTTGGGGGATCTTTTGCAATACTGATTAATAACTGATGCAAATATACTTGTACACCTTGACTGTGATCAGGCCGTTAGTTTACAAGTGTAATGGTATGTATATTATATTATGTTTTATATTTTGAGTAGTTTTAGATTAGTTGTCGTCCTAGTTTATTATATATTAAGGGGGGAAAAAAGCCTATATAGAAAGTGAAAAAGTTGGAAAAATTTAATTTGGAAAACTAGAAAAACAGCTAATGTTTTCTCAAATTTTTATTCTTACTTTTATTTCAGTAAACAAGATTTTAAAAAGCTAAATTTTGTAGTCCTTGTGTATGTACATTCATGCAATTACAATGGTTTTTACAGAAATTATTAAGCAGCTGATAAATATCTTTGGTAACAGTATCATTACACAACAGTGTTTTACTCTACAGCTTGTTTGTCTGGTGTATTTACCATGAATTGTGATTTTCCCATTTTCCTCCTTTAGTGACATTTGGCCGATCCTTCCGTGTGTCTGAAGGCAGTCGAATGAATGTCTTCATCTTATTGGATACATCAGGCAGCATCAAAAAGAAGGATTTTGAATTATCCAGGAATGCCACCATTGCACTTACTAAGGAAGGTTCTGTAGCAAATGAACTCATCTTCTTTGGTGAACTAGTTAACTCATACGCAGTTTGGTTAAAAAAAAAAGAAGTCCAACACTCTAATATTGTAATTTTGTTGGGCTACCTTTAGCTAAGACTTAGCACGAATATGCCACGGCATCATTTTGATTATCTTATTAATATCACAACACTAATCCTTAATTCTTTTTGTCGATACGAGGCCTGACACCCCAGATCATAACACTGCCCCCACAGGCTTGTACTGTTGGCACTATGCATGATGGGTAATCACTCTGGAACACGGTCAATCTGGACTCATCGGACCACATGACCTTTTTTCATTGAAACATAGTCCAATCTTTATTCTGTCTATCAAACTGATGGTTGTTTAACCCTTTCATGCATGAATTGTGAGAACCTTAGTCAAGATTTTTTTCTTCAGTGTTTTTATTCCTCCTTAGGCATGAAAAAAAAAATGCGATCGAGTTTTTTTTTTGCCGATGGAGTAACAAAAATATCCATGCATTTAATTTTTGAAGTAAAGAAACGTGTTTAAAACCCAATATCAGAAAGTGATATGAAAACAATGAAATAAAATTTTTTTAATGCTGCTAATCTGATGTCTCTCACATTTTAAACATATTCTAACGCTAGTAATTACTCACTTCATGGAGATAATATGGCAAAAAAAAACTTCTTGTCTAACAAATAACAATTGATTTACACTTAACCATGTTACTGCAGATTAGGTTTATCAATAACAGCAAAGTTACAGTAGTGGTCTGAATGTCAGTGTTATGGGATGGTGCATAAGTGTTCACTGTGTTGGCTGATATGGAACTAAAACATCAAAACCCATGAATATACAAGAGAACAGCTGGAGAAGAACTGTCCACTGGAGTGGCCTATGCATGAAAGGGTTAAAAAATGAGAAGCTACCCACTCCATCAGTTCGAGATAAAGAACTGGATCTGAAACATAATTACTGCTGCAAATATCCAGTGGAAGGATCGGAAATATTGAGTTAAATCCTAGTGGGGGACTTTTTTTTGGCCATGCTTTGTATATAAAGCTCTGGAAAATCCATCTTCCTCTTGAATTTGAATCATGTTTGTTCAGTTTTTCCAGAACTTGAGGAGTCGGCCAGTTGAGGCCTACTTGTGATTCAGTTGTGAACTGTTATGGATGGGTGACTGAATAAATAAAGTTGTTTTCTTTTTTCTAGCTGGACAGTTATGAAGTGCAAATTAGATACCATGTGTTGTCATTTGCTAGTGAATCAAAAGACCATCACAGACATAAGACGAACTGTTGAAAGCGGTAATGCAGAGCACGTTATATGGAACCTGGAGCAGTTTGAACTACCACAGTAAGGCGCACATTGTCATTTCAGAAGTTAATCAATTATTGTTTCATTTGTTTCCAGTTATTCAGGTGCTGAATTTGTTTACCTGCAGTCATGGGCAGAAGACGGGCACCAACATCTATTCTGCGCTGATCCGCGTCTACGAACTGATCAGTTTTTTTAAGCAAAACAGACACAGGAACCATTTCATGAGACTCAGAACGTTATTGTTTTACAAACAGATGGTAAAGACACACAAAATTTAAGCTCATACTAGGAACAGCAATCTGCTGAGCGTCTCCAGTGGTTGAAAATTATTTTTAAAATACAAGCATAGGCAGGGAAGGTTTTACACCGCCTTTTCTTCTCTGTTCGTCTGTATGTTCTGTAGGATACTCCAACGTAGGCTCCAAGCCGGCGGCAGCTCTGCCAGGATCCGGAACATTCTGGGCCTATAGCAGCACAGCCACCGATCACAACAAACGAGAGGCTGCTGGGTATCATAATCAAATATAATTAAACACCACATATGGACTGTATTTACCTTTTACTTCAATGGACACTAGAACTACCAGGGGCTGTTACCTACTAAAAACTACTACTGGGTTAAATTTACCCATGCACCATTTATGTCTATGTTATTTTCTTAACCCTCCGGTATCTGGGTGTGCTTTTTAGGCACACTTTGCACTTCGTGTTTAAAAACTTCAGATTATTTTTCACAATTTAAATAAGGTTAAGATTCAAAAGTTGTTCATTTGTGAATGATCTTTAAAATTCTGGCCACCAACTAAAATTTACACATTGTAAAGAAAAGAAAATTACAAGACAAGCATCTGTCTCCCAAGTGTGCCTAAAACGCACTATTTCTTCTATTATAACCACTGTTTTTGATCCAAAAGCCATGAAGGCATAAATCCTGCTTTTACTGATATCTGGGCTTCATTTGAGAGGTGAGGGTCTAAATTAATTTATTAATGTTGTTAATGTTGCTGTTAATCATTGACATATGCCAGGCGGCAAAAATCAAATAATATGTAATCCAATTTTTATGTAGTATTTTGAAAAAAAAAACAACAACATATTTTGTGTTTTTTGCATGAAAAAATGTAGTGACATCATGATGAAAAGAGATTGTTTAAAAGGTTAAAAAAATCTAAAATGAATGATTATTTGATAGGTATGATGATTAGGGCAAAACCGTGATTTGCAAAATATAATCAAATTAGAGCAGAAAAATAAATCAATATATAATATTTAATAGTTTGATTTATAGGTGTGCCATTTTGGCACACTTGGTGACAGATGCTAGTATTTTTGAACATTTGACCTAGCGCCAAAAGTAATAATGCAAATTATCCAATGTTGCTGTTAATCACTGACATATGCCAGGATGAAAAAAATCAAATAATATATAATCCACTTTTTATGTAGTATATTGAAAAAAATATTTTTTGTGTGTTTTTTGCATAAAAAAAACAATAGTTTACATTACAAACACGGCATTTAAAGGGTTAAAAAAAAATGGGACAATTACTGAGTATTTGGTATTTTTATTTACGGCTCAAGTTGATGAAATAGAAAAAAGTGTAAAAGAATTAAAAACGAACTGTATGAAAATTGTTTTGACATTATTCCACAAGTGTGCCAAATGGCACACTTGGTGCTTAATAAGGGCCTTGCTGGATGGGATACCGGAGGGTTAACTAACTAACACGACCATTACTACAAATAAGTCTAATATAATGCTGAAAATAGGTTTTAGAGGAAAATATTTGCAAAATGTGTATATTTGTTATAAATGACTTGACATAGTTTTTCTGAAAACTGATCAGTTCAAAGGAACGTGGGCAAGGTAAGTTTATTTACGTAGCACATTTCAGCAACAAGGCAAAAGGTGCTTCACACAGGACATTGAAATACAACAACAAGGGGAAAAGAAACACATTTAAAACATTATAAAAGAAACATGTAAAAGGTGATTAAAAACAGCAAGGAAGAAAACAACACATAAAAACCCAAAAATATAAAAACACACACATATTAAAGTAAAGGTTGCAGTGCAGAGTTTCGAAGGAGAAAATAAAATTTAAAAAGTAAAAAGCCTTTTAGTCAAAGGCAGCAGTGAACAGGTGAGTCTTTAACCTTGACATTAAACCTTAATATAAAATGAATGTTATCCAGTGGAGGTTACAGACCATAAAAGAGCACATTTTTAGTCTGGATTAGTTTTGGCTGTGTTTAACAATAGGACTTAAACTCAAAACTGGGTCAGTATTTTACTAAATATAGTGATATAGCAGGAAACAAAAAGCGTCTGTGAGTAAACTTTATCCACAGGGGACATGAAGCTTTGTCTGCACCAGAGGGATGTGAGGTTAGTATTATTTGCACGACTAATTAAATCATATTAACACACTTATAAGATAATAATATTATTATTAATAACATATTTTTGTATCCTCACTCAAAAATATCTGAGTAGCTTATCTTGTTTTTTCCTGTGGTCGGAGCATCTTCTTTATGTCCAGGACTTATTCACGTGTTTGCAATAGTTTGTGTGTGTGTGTGTGTGTGTGTGTGTGTGTGTGTGTGTGTATGTGTGTGAATTTTATACACCTGATGACAGAAACAGAAGGGAAGAAATCAGTATTCATCAGTTTACACACATACATATCGTCGGCTTCCTGATAAAACCTGCTATGTGACTTTTGGCAAATTTTACAGGAGAAACAAAAAAACATTTATATAACAGGAAACTGTGAAAATATGACAAAAAAATATCTGTTCCTTTAATGTTGGTACTTATGACGGAATGTAAACAACTTTCACAGGAGACTGAAATTTGAAGCTATAATAGGGGAGATAGCAGGTTTGAATTCCCAACCAAAAATGTCACTTAGCAGGTTTTATCAGGAAGCCGACGATATACGCGTATGTATCTGAACAAATATTTACATGTACAACCATACATTCATAAATGCATATAGATATACCTATTTTCACAAACACAGATTTCACTAATTGTGGTAATGCAGGCAGTTCTAAGTACATCTGTGTTTGTTTTCAGATGTTTATGTGTTTGGAATTGGGGAACAAGTGAAAAAAGATGAGCTGAACTCTTTGGCCTCAAAGAAAAGTGATGAGAATCATGTATTCATTGTCCAAAGCTACAGCGTACTGGGACAGATTTTTAACAGCATCATCAGTAAGTAGAAGGATTTTCTCAACAGGTTACATCAACTATTTTTGCTGTCAATTCATCAGCTGAATGTTAACCCAAAAACACCCAGTGCTACTTTTGTTTCTTATGTGATTTATCACCATTTATTATAATATTATCCTCTGTATTTAGTATTTTTCATTGTAAATCATGTATTTTCCTATATTTAATTAAATCTTCATGAAAACACAGAGTAAATTCAATACTTATTCTATCAAAACAGAGAAAAATGAAGAAAAAGTGACTTTTTCAGCAAAGATATCAATAACTGAACATAAAAACAAGCATCACCATCCAATGTCATTTGTCAAACACTATGGGTTTTACTGGTGAATCAGTGTTGTACAAAATGACAGTGTTTCTATGTTCACTATAGAGCACAGGTGTCAAACATCCAGCCCGGGGGCCAAAACCAGCCCGCCAAAGGATTCAGTCCGGCCCCTGGGATGAATTTGTGAAATGCAAAAATTACAACGAAGATATTAACCATCAAGGATGTTAAAATCATTTTAGTTCATTTCAATCTAAAAATGATCAGACCAGTAAAATACTATCATAATAACCTATAAATTATGAAAACTACAATTTTTTTCTCTTTGTTTTAGTGTAAAAAAAGTTCCATTACACAAGAATAGTTACATTTATAAATAAACTAGCCTTTTATATATATATATATAAAAAGTGAATATCTGAAATGTCTCAAGAGAAGTATGTGGAATTTTAATAATATTCTCCCTGTTAGTAAATGTTTTGTGTATTTGTGGATCCACTGTGATCTCTAAGTTGTAATGCACATGTATAAATGATAAACTAAGGCATAATATTATTAACATTACACTTATTTTTGCTAAGAATTTTCAGGTTGTTCATACTCTACAAACAAGAAGTTAAGGATATTTTTATTTTTTGGGCTATTTTTTTCAGTTGGGATTCTTGTACAGTGCTTCTTACTTTTTGTGTGTGTGAATTGAATTGAAACAATTTTTTTTAATGACCATAGTTTTATTTACAAATGGCAAAAATGACAAAGAAATGACCCCAAAAAATGAATATCCTTAACTTTTGTTTGTAGTGTATTTGTTCATGTTATGTTCAAGCACAATTCGTAGATGTAAACATTTTCATAACGGAATTTATTTTTTTTTCACTCAAAAGTTCTTATCCTATTATTTGTATTATTTTTCTGGTCTGGCCCACTTATATTATATCAGGCTGTGTGTGGCCCCTGAAACTAAAATGAGTTTGACACCCCTGCTATAGAGCCTCTGAACGTCCAATGGGTCATATCTAATGACCATGAAAAGATGACAAACTGCATTTTACACCAATTATTTCCATGTATTGATAGGATTAGTGGATCAACAGGTGTTAGATATTACAGATCAGTAGATGCTTTTGGATGCCAGTGGATGTTTGGGTCTTTATGGGTTAACTGTGAAAATAAAAGGACTCAAATTGAAGACTGAAGTTACCATGATTTTGTTGCTACAGGTGATAAGACAGTGACGATGTGTGGAGTGGCTCAGGAAGACGTCACAGAAGAGGAGCAGGAAGGTTACACCAAACCATGGCACGTCACTCTGCCAGGAGTAAGAGAAACGCTCAAGCCTTAACAGAGAATCCTCTTTTGTTTTGGTAGATTTCAGTGTGGTCATTTATCTGATCACATTTGCCCTCTCTTGTAGACTACACCTAGGTCACAGAAATGCGCCGGCTCTATTGTGAGTCAGAACTGGGTGCTGACGTCTGCTCATTGCTTTGGTCGAGTCGGAACAGATCAAGTCCCTCAGCAGGTGGAAATAAAATATGGTCGGTACCAACTAACTTTGTGCAACATGTCCAACTTAAAGTCATTGATTTAATCCACTTTCAGGGAGGGGCTACCAGCCAGTAAAGACACGCACTACCAGACTGTTACATAAATTTTATCCTCAAGCCATCACCAAACTAAATAATGCACTAAAACATAAGGGCCTGTGCAATAATCTGGGACTATTTTATGCATTAATGGCTTATTTTATGATCACTGCATATTTCCAGGCACTACCTGTTTGTTTTGCATGCATGTGTGTAGTGCGGGGGTGGAGTACAAATGCAATAATTTATTCTTTAGTATTTATTGTTCTTATACTTTTTTATGGGTTCCATTTTTACCTTGTGCTTTAAAATTTTGTTGTATTTATTTGCAATGACAATAAAAGGAATCTATCTATCTATCTATCTATCTATCTATCTATCTATCTATCTATCTATCTATCTATCTATCTATCTATCTATCTATCTGTCTGTCTGTCTGTCTGTCTGTCTGTCTGTCTGTCTGTCTGTCTGTCTGTCTGTCTGTCTGTCTGTCTGTCTGTCTATCTATCTATCTATCTATCTGCTAAATGACCACATGCTCATTTTAACAGTGGTGGAATTTAAGTATTTCCTTCAGCTCATGTATTTGTCTAAATCTGATGTAGTTTACTCAAGTACTTCTATTTTTGCAACTTTATACTTCTATTCCAAATAATATACATTTGACACCACTATTTTTGTCTGGCAGCTTTCATTTGTCATTTTTCAGATCACAAATGTCATTCAAAACCCCTTTTAATGTTAAAAAGAGCATTAAGTCATACATTTGATTTAGAATTTGAATGTTTTAGTACCAGACATGCTCTCTTATTTAGGAAAAAGGACTGCTCTCACTCTCATAATGTAATAAAAAACAGGAAGTTTTTTCTTTTCTTTTCTTTTCTTTTCTTTTCTTTTCTTTTCTTTTCTTTTCTTTTCTTTTCTCTTCTTTTCTAGGTGGTGAGAACACGCCTGTGATGTCCACTTCAGTCATCATGCACCCCAGATTCAATGTCAATGCACTGAAACGCAGAAACGTATCTGAGTTCTATGATTATGATGTAGCTCTGGTGAGGCTGAATAAGAGCCTCCCTCTCTCCTGGAAGGCCAGGTAAAGCATTCAGAAGAGCATCTGTGAAGTACCAGCCACCACAAATACATCTTAGTAACAAAACACAGCTAAAGCTAGATCTTGAGGATAAAAAAGGAGCACATCCATTCTTGTTTTAGTGCCATTGTGCTGCTCGCTAAAGTGGAATATTGTGTCTTGGTAAAAATGTCTTCAGTGTTGACTACAGTTGTGTTATACCACAGACCTATCTGTTTGCCATGTACCGTACCAGCCAGCCGAGCCATGAAGAGGATCGACTCCACCTGTCTGCAGCACAGTAAGTGACCTTTGACTGAACCATAATATGTGATAGATCAGATATACACAGCCTGGACACTGAATTCACCACCTGGATTCAACTCAGCAATTATTTCAGATCCTCCTTTTGATAATTAATGCACGGTGATGTTTCATCTGCAATAAGTATTTAACCCCAACTGATGCAGTGAGTAGGTTCTCATTATGTAAACAACCATCAGTTTGATGGTCTGATGAGTCCAGATTGACCTGTTCCAGAGTGATCAGAGTGAGAGGAGTGGTGGATGAAATTCTTACCCATCATGCCTAGTGCCTACAGTACAAGGCCGTGGGGGCAGAGTTATGATCTAGGGTTGACTCAGTTGGTCAGGTCTAGGTTCAGTGACGTTTTGTGTCCATAAAATACTGAATGACCAGGTCTGAACATCGGTGGATTTTTTCTTTCATAATGGCACAGACAATACCAGGATTCATCAGGATCAAACTGTGAAAGAGCGGTTCAGAGAGCATGATACGTCATTTTCACACATGGATTGAACACCATATTGTCTAGACCTGAACCACACTGAGAACACAATACAAGGTTTTGACCAAAGAGTCATGCAACATAGGACGGAAATGTTCAGCAACGTTATGTGAACAAAATACAATGGAAACAAGAAAAAAAGTAAATGGAGCTTACGAACACTTTGCCCCTCCTGCTTACAGATACTCTGCCACCCAGGGATTAATTCAGAATTTGTAATTAAGCATAATTGTAAACTAAACTAAACAACTGTCCTTTTTTGGGTAGTTCCGTCAAACCAAGAACAACATTCTGGCCAAGTTGTAACTTTCAATTGTTTCAAACATTTTCAAAAATTTATTTACATATATACATATACATATATATATATATATATATAATCTATATATATATATATATATATATATATATGTATGTATGTATATATATATATATATATATATATATATATATATATATATATATATATATATATATATAGTCAAAAATTAAATTCAGCTGTCAACTGCACTGCACCTCTACTAGTGGTAAAGAACGTGTGTTAAATTTGAAAAGAATTAGGTGAATAGCTTCAAGAAGCAGAATTCCCAGGGGGTGGGGGTTGTGACATTGCATAAGTACTTGTCAAAAATTATGTTTACAACATACAATGAATGCAAGTTTTAATGAAAAAGTAAAGGCAGTCCAACTAAATTTTAGCATGTGGGACTTTTTCAGCCTGAATGGATGAACTCTGGTTGACAAGTTAATTGTGTTCCACTCACTGACTTGTAAATATTTGTGAAATTCTTCCTATGAAATTCCTCTGAAATACATGTAAACATATGTGTGTACATCTGTGAGCAGAGGAGGAACTGCTTCCTTATAAGCAGACACCTGCCTTTTTCATCCACAAGACGACAAACGGACAAGTTCGTAAAGACACACATATTCACGCAGACACTCAGGTGAGAACCAAAAGAATCTATTACCAGATCAAATGTTTTTATACACATGTATGTGATAAAGTGTGTTTCACTGTTTCATTATTTACTTTTCTGCAGAGGGCTGCATGTGTGGAGAAAGCCAGGCAAACTCTAAAAACCGCCAACAGATGTGACGCTGGAGGAATACGTGCCAGACAGATTTCTTTGTTCTGGAGGCACCTCAGGAAAACAAGATGCAATCACTTGTCAAGGTCTGGACTGACAATGTGATAATGACAATATGACAACATGACAAACACAGAGGTTATTTAACACTTATATGTGGACATTTTATTTCAGGTGACTCTGGTGGACCTCTGTTCCTGCAAAAAAGAAAACGCTACTTTCAGGTGAGCAAGTCACAAGTTCCCTTTAAATTTTAAAGGGGTATCAAAACTCATTTAGCTCAAGGGCCACATACAACCACATACAATGATCTGAAGTGGGGTGGACCAATAAAATAATAACCTATAAATAATGTCAACTCCAAACCTTTCTTGTTTTAGAGTGAAAAATGTAAAATTGTATTATGAAAATTTTTACATCTTTAAAGTATCCTTGAAAAAAATGTGATTAACATGAACAATCATGAAAAAAATGAAGTTTCTTGAGAAAAATAGGTAAATTTTAACAATATTCTGCATCAGCTTCTCATTTACACACATACATCACAACTCACAGATCTCAGTGGATCAACAAATACACAAAACACGACAAACTAAAACAAATTGTTCTGTCTGTGGCCCCTGAAGCAAAATGAGTTTGACACCGTTGATTGTTAATATCCTCAGTGTAATTTATGAATTTCATAAATTCATCCCATATGCTGGAATGGACCCTTTGGCATGGTTTGGTATGTTAGACACCTGTGCTTTAGAAGAAGTCTCGTCTACACACCACACTGACACTGCCCTGCTTTCGTCACCAGGTGGGGGTAGTGAGCTGGGGCACCATTGACGTCTGTAAAACACCCATCATAGGACACAGGAGATACAGCAGTGATAGACCGCCAGCAGACGCTCGTGACTTTCACATTGACGTCTTTAAGATAATGCCATGGCTTAAAACACATTTGGGTCGTGAGATCCAGTTCCTACCAGATGATGACTGAGACCAATCAGCTGACAGGGACCATAAAGTAAAACAGATCAGATGCAGAATTCAGCTGAAGTGGATGGGTGACCTCTTTAGATACAGAAGGTGTTTCTGTTCAATAAACATCACATACATATCACAAGGTTCCAAAGTTTTATTGTTAGTCTTTTGTTTTTTTTAGTACCGTAAACATATAACACACAAGTAATGGCTTATATTTGTTTTTTGCTCAAATCATGAAAAAACTAACCTTTTTTTTTTCATTTTTCTGTTGTTTCTAATCATGTAAAAAGTGTGCATACTCTTTCAAACCTATTAAAGGAAGACTGACTTATCTGATCTAACTCAGCTTTAATTGAGTGTTGCAGATCCAGTAGCTTCAGGTCAGACAGTGAGCATAAAAATGAACATACAGACATTAGGATCCCTAACATTATGTCGTGGCTGGAGTCAGTAAAAGGCATCTATTTCTCCGTCCAAAGTCCAAATCTTAGCCTACGTGCTGTCCAATCAGCCTTCGGAAAACTGTGGGAACAGGGTTTTCTGCTTTGCTGTCTTTGAAGTTTGGGATTGAAGTGGATGTGGATGATCTCAGAGAATCCCTCAGTAAGAGACTGGGAGCCACACAGTGTTCCTGTCCAGAGAGAAATACCAGGTCAGAAAGGTCAGAACAAGGCTGAGACAATAACAATAGTTTGGAGGAGGAAAAAGCCAATAGCTGATTAATGACCACCATTATCCTTCCCCTAGAATTTGACAGTGAAATCACACTAAACTATGTATGGACTGAATATTTTCACTTCAGAAAAAAAACAAAAACAGGTGATTCTTGAAATGAACATTAAGTAAAAATACTTTGAATAAAACTTCATGTCCAATACAATAAATGTTGGAATAAACATTAACTGCAAGAAAAAGTATAAATCTAGATGGGGATGGGAGAACGAAGTTTTATTTTTTCCTCAAGTCCGTATTTCTAATTAAAACGCCTGAGTTAACTATCAGCGACTATCACCAAGTACAAATACTGGGAAATACTAATACCATCATCTGAGTCACTGGATGTACTCTGTTACAATAAGGGTGAGTATTCCATTACACAGTGGCAGGATTATCATTCTCCTTCCGACCCCTACCTGTCAACTGAAAGTCTTCTCAATGTGTGAAAGAACAACCTCTGAGCTGGAACGCCACCCTAAAAATGGCACGATTTTACTGACACGCACATCATTTTACATGTCATTAGATCCCCGAAATGGAGTTTCAGGATATAATGGTTTTACCCCAGCTGCTGCTGCCGGATATCTTTCGTGTGAACGAGATAACTAGGACAGATTTGATTGGATTTCTTATCCCTTGATAACCAACATAGGGGACCCCTAGTGGAAGAACCCTATCGTTTTCAGCTTCTCTTTGAGTATTACAAGTCATCCAAATGGGCGGCACTTTAGTTGAAAAGCAGTTTTTTTGGACATAAATCAAGCAATAATAGGCCAGCTGAGATAAAATTTGATTCATCTTGATTGTCTTACAAATGTCTATTTTCTCACTACCATCCAGAGTTCATATGGGGTCATTTTCATTCATTAGGTGGAGTTTTGTGGGAAAAAAATTGGTTCTCTGACCATTATTCTGCCAATATCAGGTCAGTGTGGTCAATGAATTTGAATTCATACTGATAGTCTAACAATTCTCTTTTCTTCATGCCACTACCTTGAGTTTACATGATGTCATATTTTGACACCAGGTGGTGTGTTTTTTCCAAGTGGTTGGGGGAGCAGAGGACTGGGGGATTTTGGGAAAATACCCTTAAGCCTCATTTTCTTTTGCGTGGATTGATAACCTTAATACCATGACATGCTTCCTTACATGCAGATGTTTCACCAAGACAACTTCACTCTGATACTTTTGTGAATACACAGTTGTTGCATCTTGTCCTCAACACCATCCAATAACTCACCGAACAACAACTTAGATAAACCATGATTCCTCTGTTCTATAATGATAATGGATGGAACCAGACCTAATTACAAAAGTGGCAGTGTGCTAATGAAGTGTGGCAATGGGTCTGAATATGCAAGACTACAAGGTATAAAAAAACAGAATTACACACAGTCTTTACTCTAGCAAAAGTACAGATACATGTGTAAAAGTAAAAAAAAAAGTGGAAAAATATAAGATTAGGCCTTTGAGTGACATTTCTACCAGCTGTTTCTGTGCAAAATTAACTCAACCTCACATTACATTAATATAAATCCAGACTATTAACCCATTCTGACCTCAAATAAAATGAGACATATACTGAAAATAATGAGCAATAACTTTTCCTCGACTACATAGTCTATTTGTTTTCTATTTCATCTTTTAGATTATGAATTATTATTTCATTTTTTCTAATATGAAGGGTAGAAAGTAAAGCTTTTTGTGTTAAAAGTAAAGTGAGTTAACTAAAAAGCTGTTGGAAAAAAACACTGAAAAAATTCCCTTAATTATCTCTGATGTTTTCTTCTGATATTGTATGAAAACAGAAACCTAAAACACTTTTATGACATGCATGAATTTTAGCGTTAAAGTGCTGTCCAGAATTCTAACTTCAGAGATTATAGGTCATACTACTGGGAGTCACTTACTTGTAGCTGTGGGAAAACCTTGTCATTGACCTTGGCGTGTTTGGTCTCTGATGGAGCCATCTCACGAAACTGAAACAAAAATGTATTAAAAACACTCGTCACAACCAGCCCAGATGAAACAAAACAAATAGAGACAGTGTGGAGAGGTGAGTCATACTCGGTTGTTGTGTTTCGCTTGGTCCAGAGAAGCTGAGAAGTGGAAACAGCGACAGGACACTCCTGCTGCTTTGGCCACATCCAAATATCTGAAAAACACAACCAAGACACTAGCTGAATAAAAACACAGAAGTAACAGCATTTATATTTTATTATTATGTGAGGGGAAGTTAAAGAGCTACAAATTTAATAGACAACAATATGTCCAATTGAATCTGTACAAATCTAAATTGATGAAAATAACATGTGGGGTACCTCAAGGGTCAGTTTAAGGTCCTATATTGTTTATTATGTATATAAATGATATTTGCACGGTATCAAATGTTGTAAAATTTGTGTTATTTGCAGATGACACAAATAGTTTTTCTTCTGGTGAGGAATAGCAGCAGCTTTTGGGGATGGTCACAAAGGAAATAAATAAAGTAAAAGTGGTTTGAAATGAATACATTGTCTTTAAATTTGAACAAACTAAATTTATATTATTAGGAAATCAGAAGAGAAATACAGACATAAAGGTATGCACTGATAAAGTAAACATAGAAAGGGTTATGAAATTAATTTCCTTGGCGTGATCTTGGACCACAAAATCTGCTGGAAACCGCATATTAATACTGTGATTGGAAACTTTGTCTTAAAGTCTCAGCTTATGGTCCAAACCTTGACTGTTCCTCTATGTCTGTTTCTTAATGAACAGAATAAAGCACTGTGTTTTGGTAGAATTCTAGTGGACCATTCGTACTAAATCAGCTCCTTGGAGGAACTTCAAATGTACTGTTGGAAGAACGTGCTGGTGAAACCATTTTCTTGGGGCTGCCCTCAACACTTCATACATGCATCCCATCATCTTCTGAAAATTCTATTAATAACATACAAGGCAGTTTCTGGCAAGCCCCAGAATTCCTTACAGAGTTGGTAATCCTTACGGCATAATTGGTCACTCAGATCCTCAAACATTACTATTGTTCCATGATCTATTTAACATTTGACGATCTGTGCCTTTCTGTCCGTGGTCTCAAACTAAACTTCATCTCCTATAGATTAACTGCCTGAAACAACTGAAATCTTCATCATCCTGAAGTCACTTTCACACCACGGTGACTTATGATGATGTTGTCTCGCTGCCTCCACTGTCTCCTCATATCCAGACTGAAATATTTGCATGAACAGTGTCCGCACTCTGGGCCTCATACAAGCACAAACAGGTTTGTTCTTAAATGTCTCGTATGAGTGACGGAGAATTTGTGGCATCCACTAATTTTGTCATTTTTAGAGTTTTGTATGAATGGAATTTCCAAGCGGTTTAGACAGGCCTGCTGTATGACAGACATACAGTTGGCCTTTATCCACAAATGGAAAACACTTTCATTCAAGAATGATTTTGGAATATAACACAATGATAACCAGGCAACATTAATATTCTGGAAACCGTATGATCATCATAATGACTTATTAAACAGCTGACTGAATGAATTTACAATCTAATGTGAAAGAAAAACATTCCAAAATACACATAACAGAACCAACGCTGATATAAAATTAGTCTCTACATTATTTTCATCATAATGGCTTGTGAATTATTTTATTGTCTTTATCAGTTTATTCATCCACAGCAGAGGGATCTTCTCATCCGGATCAGACTCAAACAACGTCAGATAACCTGCTGTTAACATCATCTACTGTCGCATATAAGCTAATATTCATGACATACTCATACTTTAATCTGCTTCATCTTAGACACAGCACTTTTTTTTCAGAAAGGTGTTATTTTCATATAAAGCTGTTCCCTCTTTATTAATTTTTTTTCGTATTCCTTTCATTTCATCTTTATTCATCAAGTCAGTCTTTCTCTGATCACATCACTGATCGCTGTAAACTTATATTCATATTTTCTGATTGTTTCATGTCATATAACATTAACTGACAGGTCATCTGTTTCTTTGTCATTTGTTAATTTTACACCCCACAATTTAATGATCACATGATGGGGGTTAGTGTGAAATTATTCTCTTTACTCTTTGGTAACATTTCTATGAGTAAAAACTTCTGACATACTGGGCAGGACTTCTGTGATGTTATGTGGCTTTAATTATGCTGATCTACACTTTTGGACTGTGCAGTGACATAGTGGTTAGCGCTTCCACCTCTCAGCTAGAGGGTTTTTAATTTGATTCTCATTTGGACTGGAGTCTTTGTATGTTGAGTTTACCTATTTTGTCTTCACGCCATGCTGGTTTCTTCTTCTTCCATTAAAAACAGGTATATATAGTATATTTTTTTAAATATTTATTTATTTTAAAGACTTTATTTTTCAGTTTTCAAATAAGCATCTACAGCATAGGACATATGAACTAGTCCAAGCGCAGAACAACACACACAAACATCAAACCCCACTCACCCACCCAAAGGCTCAGAGAGAAAGAAAAATAAATGAAAAGAAAGTAAAGAAAAGAAAGGGGGCACACAGTTAGACTGACTTTTATCATGTAAAAAGAAAGAATTTAAATAAAGATTACAGTCTGATGCATAATGGTTGCGTTAATAGTCTGTTTTTTGTAAACAGTTATATGATACCAAGGGTCACTGCAAAGATGAGGACTGAAATGAAAAAAGAGAAGGAATGAAGAAGTCTACTGGAAGGGGATGCCTTGAATAAAGTTTACAAAAGGGTTCCAAGTTAAAGTGAAATCTCTATTCTTTTTATCTCTGTATCCAAGCTTTTCCAGGTACATAGATTTTAATTCTCCTGTCAGTGTCCCTGATCATGATGCTGATGAAGATCTGGAGTTAGTCTTCAAGTTCCTTCAGTGGCAGCTGTGTGCTAGGTACTCATGCTAATTGCTAATGCTAATGCTAGGTACTGTGTGTGTATTAGGATGGGTAAAATGTGGACACCAAATTTCCCTACAGGGATTATAAAGTGAGTGAACCTTGGGCTCTTATGAAGGTCTGCTCCATTATGCAAATGATGCATTCATTATATTTACCTGGATCATTTCCATAATGTTGTAATGTGAGGAATATTTGCTGAGTCTAACGTACCACTGAGGTAGTATTAAGAAAATATGAAAATGTTCTTCCATGAGACCAAGTATTCAGACTGACCTAAATCTGTACAATAAGTACACTGTACATGATCTCCACCCTGTCTGTAAATACACTCATCTCTCTGCAAATACTTATTCTTCATTTATCCATGACCCTCAGTTGTTTAAAACTTCTGTTTGCATAAATGTGAATCCTGTGAAAACACTGTACTGTCTGCACAGAACACTAAAGCACAAGGAAAGCTGTGAACTATCTTATTTTACCTTTTGCGAGACTCTGGGTCTGGGTTAGTGTTGTCTACAGCCACACTGCGGCCTTCCTTCAGAGCGCGCTCACACGCCGTCACACAGCTCTGCCACGACCCAAGTGTATCCTGCCACAAAAACACAACACTAGCATTTAGTCACAATATAGTCACAGCCACTTCAGGAAAGATGTTTTTCGATTTGTCGTAGAGGATTATCTCACCCTGTTGACATAGAAGTAGCCCTTTGGAATGATGTGAGTATGGAAGAAGGTGGATTTTCCAGCTGAGGACAAATGCAAGGGTATATGTGTTTTATGATTTTTCTATGCTACCTTCTGTATTATTCAGCTGCTGTGACCAGTATCAGTAAAGTTTTATCTCATCTTGAGACAGACAATAAAGTTCAGGACACCTCATATCATACATTCAAACATACATTTTCAGATATGAAAAAGGTATTATTTGTGGTTATGATAGAAAACGGCGCTCTTCCAGCCCAGGAAGAATTCCTGCAGTGTGGAACTGCAACCCAATGTTCAGGCAAACTTCAAAAACAAGAGAGACAAGTAATTACTACACATAGTGCTCATTTTTCACACATGCATTGTTTCTTAATGATCTTGTCTTTTAATGAAGATTAAATGTGATTACAAACTATAGATAGAAATACAGATGAGAATAACAACATGATTTGTTTTCTGGAAAACAATTAAAGCAGAGACATACTTCCAGTCATCTGGTGCAGTTGGGAACACTTTGCCGGACTTGGTGGTGATGATGCAACCATTGATGTCGAATCCAGCGATCTAGAGCAGAAAGAGGGATTCTACTGTTAAGATGAAAGAGTGTAATCTGCATAATGACACTGGTTAATGACCAAACATGAAAGTCAATGTCATTTAAACAATATGCAGAACTGTACTTAAAAATAAACCATGTTAATAGGAGTAAAAAGATTATCTAACACAAGTAAACCCATCTTTAGACATGAGGTGTCTTTTAAATAAGGCTTTACCTTTGGCCTTGTAAACGCCTTATCATAACATGTCTTGGGTGATTCAAAGTCGCTGCTGTCCACGCCTGTGTTTGTCATGTGTCTTTAAACAGAGGGTTAGCAGCCCCATAACCAATGTATTATAAGAAAAGTGCCAGATTTGTAGTGTGTGGGATAACTAAGGAAACATACAAGACCTATGCCATTTGGTGAGACTATACACACTGCTCACCTCTATTTTTGCAAACACACGTAAACATGATCTATAATTATTCAGGCAATGCAAGAATGCAAAATACTTCAAGTCAAATCTAAATTAAATCTTTTCTTTTCACCTATACCAGTTCCTACCTTGTCGCTCCCTTTGACACCAGCAGCGGTGTAAAGCATCAGGTTGCCTATCTGCTGCCAACTGTTCTTCAGACATCCCACTGAAGATGATGCGATGCTGCAGCAGATGAAGGCTGGGTGTTACTCCTATCAGACAGAGACTTCTCTGCCAGCTCTTGTAGCTGTTTGAGCTTTTCCTCTGCCAGTCTCTCTCCTCGTCCTCTTCCTCCAGCTTCCCATCTGAGGCCTGCTCATTCCTTCGTGTGCGCTTCACCTCAGGCTGCCCCCTCTCTGGGCTCAGTGGTCTCTTGGAAGACTAAAGACAAAACAGATACAGTTCAGATAAAATACACTGTCTCTCAGTTACTTCATTTTCAATTGATGTAACATTACAGAAAGACGACAAAACTCTGTCACAGATTACCTTCATTGGAGACGTAGCAAAGAAATCCTTTATACTCCGCTTTGGTGTCGGACTTGACTGTGCCTCCTTTTCATTCCTTCCTCCCTTGGTCTTATCTTTTGCTTTCAGCCCTTTAGGTGTGGCACTGGTGGCTGTTCCATTGGAGCTTAAGCAGTAACGCAACTTAAATGGGTGGTTCTGGTTAACCAGGTAGAGAGTCCCTCCGTGCTTAAGTTTACCAGACTGGCCCCGGGTCAGCTTCTCACTGTCCAGAAAGCTTGGATTGGAACCCACTGTGGAGTAAAACAGGACATGTAGACACTCTGGACTGAAGGCATTTTACAGCCATAAACTACTTTATGACAAGCAAGATAACAAGAGAGGGTGTGGATATTGTATTACAATTATGTTTAAGGAACCCTGGTTCCTTAAACACAGACTGACTGAGATATGAACTGGGCTGAGATTCATACCTGAGTTACAACCACAGCCTTGTCTACAAAAGAAGCCCACCACCTTCACTGCAGGTAACACAATTATTAATGCACACAGCAAAATGATTTACTTACAGAAACACACCTATATAAGACTATTTACTCATTTTTAGTTTATTGACAGAGAACCTACTCTCCTTTGTTACTGGGTTTCTCTGAGAAGTCATAAATTAATCAAGCATGACATTCAACCTCTATTTTTTTTGTTTGTTCAGGAATGCAAGTAAATAACTAGCCTATAGTTTTACATCTTAATCAAGAAACAATCCAGTGCTTGTCTATTAATTCTGTTTTCCTGTAAAACATTGAATTTCAAAATCCATGGTTTAAAGATGAAAATTATATTTTAGCATTAAAATTATCATTTTGGTTAAATAGCTTTACACAATGGTGGATTAAGCATTGCACAAACATAAAAATGATTTTGGTAAATACCAGTGCTCTTAATTTAGAGCAACTGTGGTATAACCCTCACACTGGGTGGTGGTCTAATACATTTGTTAAGCTCTGTATGATGACTTTACCGTTAGTTTATTTACATGTACTTTTGCACAAGGGTCAGACTGGTTTTATTTAACAGCTTACATGTACCATCTGGCTCATGCCCACTCCTTCTCACCCTGGTGCCTGGAACATTTCTTGTCGGTGACTCCGGTGTCCGGACCCCGGCCCAGAGTCACAGCTCGTCCGTCCTCAAGTGGGACCCGGGCTCCAGAGGCGCTGATCAGTGCACAAGACATCTAAGACCAACCACAGTGGGGCTTTTAAGTTGAGTGTTTGGAGGTATTAAGGGCACGTTTTCAGAAAGGATGAACCGAACAATTAAACTACATTAATAAAATCTCCTCGCGGAAGTGGCTGCTTATATTATAAGCATGTATATAAGCTAATGTTTACTTAGAAGTTTCAGTATCATTTTCTATACTAGTTTGAAATCACAGGGACTGTTTACCGTGCACCGTGCTATTTAAAGCACCGTATAGAAACGAAAACACTCGTCAAAGGTTCCGGGGTGAGTAAGATTAGACTCCAGCACCAAAATTTCCACTGGTTCATCACTCCAGTAACACTCATCATATCCGAGAATATAAATCTAGTCTCAGAGCAGATTTCTGAACAGCTTTGGCAATGCTAGTATCAACTTAACATCTGTAAACATATAGCCTACTACGTTGAAAATGAAAAGCGGGGAAGGGTAATAATAGTTGTGATGTTTGTGATGATCGTGCTTACATGAGTTGATCCCTCCTGTCTGCATTTAATAATTAGATTTACTTTACATAGTCATCTGCGTGGGTTGCCCCATCATATCCGTATTGCTATGAATGTGGGTAACAAAGTAAAGTCCATGAAGTCATTCATGCGTGGATATAAAGTCCATACCCTGGAAATCCACTGAAAAACCACTTATGGGTCCATGGATTGTGATCTGGACGGACTTCCCAGGTGTGTATGCAAAAATAGATTTCTTCAGCTGATGCGTGTGTTTACAGAAGGAGTCGGGGCTCAAGTTTAGTAATTATTCATCATTTATCACAATGTCATGTACTGTTCATTTAAGAGTCTAACGTAGAGTTTTTCACTAAAAACAGTTTGATGAATGACTGTATTGAACTGTAGCGTCACAAGGGAACGTGTTATAATCTATATTTGCACTTTGTAAAAACCCTGTTTCATTTTCATTTTTTTATTTATTTAGACAAGGACAATGTACAATATACATTAACCTTAAAAAGGAGAGCTGTAGTGTGCCAGGTTGTAGCATAGTGCTAATTTCCACCTGTAGTCCCTGGGCAGGCTGATGTTATTAACTTTAAAGTTAGGTTGGCTTGTTTCAAAGATAATACTGCAACATTTGTATAATCTTTTTAAATTCCTCTCCCTTTGTCTGCTAAAACCGAGGTATTATAATGAAAGGATAAACAACAATATAAAAGTGATAGAATAATGTTGGTCTCGTGTTATTTACTATGTAGAAAATGTTTCAGTGAGAAACAATTTTTAGAAAATATTTACTTTCCATAGCGGATAGGCCTGTTCTTGCAGTTAACAGTCAGAGGATACTGAGTTCCGCATCTTGTTTAAGCAGTAGGTGGCTCTCAGTCTGGGAATGTTGACGAGCAGTTCTGTAATCCAAAACCAATCATTTGAGGTCTGTTTTCATAGTGTTTTGCTACTAAAGCACTCCCCCCCCCCCACCCCCCCCCCCCCCCCCCCCCCCCCCCCCCCCCCCCCCCCCCCCCCCCATGTTGTCTTTGTTTTTTCCTCCTAAAACCTGCTCTTGCTCTTACTGACATCTGTCCTCTCCTATCTTCTGCCAGCGCCTGACACTTTCAGTAAAACACCAGTCTTCCCTTCAAGGTAACAATCACCGGCTTAAAGGTTTTTGTGATATATTCTTGCATCTATTTTGCTTTAAATGCATGTTCAGTTATATTTAATTTGAAAATATCCTTTTTAGTGGTGTAAATGCACCTTCCATTACATTTAAATCTGCATTTCCTCAGGAGAGCCGACTCAACACAACTGTTTTCTGCTTCCCTGCAAAACGTCAAATATCCTCACCATGACGACCAAGGCTGCTCAGTCCCATCAGGAAAGAGGCTACATGTCCCTGATGAAAGGGGTGAGAGAGCTAGACCTTAGGGGCACAAGTGTTCCTGGTCACCTAGTTCTGACTGGAGACCATTCTTTTCCTTTGGTCATGAACAGTCATGGCCAGGTGCTGATGGCTGCCTCCTTCTACGGATCTGGACGGATTGTGGTCCTGGGCCATGAAAGCTACCTGACTGCCTTTCCTGCCCTGGTAGAGAACGCTCTGGTCTGGCTGAGAGGAGATGGATCTGAAAACCAGTCTGTGGGGATCCACAAGAACGTCCAGGGAGTCGCTCATAATGTCAGCACACCCCTCTTCCAAACCCGAACTGTGGGATCCTTCAGCCGTGATCTGGGGTTGGTGTGTATGTGACAGATGCCTACAGTGTGGGTCCAGATCAGAAGGACCTGGTGGCATTTCTGAAAGCTGGAGGAGGCGCTGATAGCCGGGCAGGCGTGGAGCTGGGCTGCAGATCACCCAAAGGAAAATACTCTGCTCCAGTTTGTAGGGAATAAGCTGTCTGGAGTGGCAGGGGTCTACTTCTCTGAACATCATGCAGAGGCAGAGTACCTTCCAGTCTATCCTCAAATCCCATCATCCTGGATGGTTGTACAGTAAGTCTCATTTCACATCTGAAGATGTTCAAATTTGCAATTTTACATGAGTGCTGAAAATATTTTAATTCCTGACCTCACCGTTTTATCACTTATTTTAAATTGTTTTCAGAGTGTAGGCCCTATTTATTTATTACAATTATTTTATAACATGCAAAGTTTACTTTATATCATTAAATGTTAATCACTGTTTCTTAAATGTGCCAGATGTTTAATTTGTATGGAATGCCAGTATGTATACCAACATGTATGAATATATGTTGACTGTAGGGATGTAACGATATGAAAATTTCATATCACAGTTATTGTGACCAAAATTATCACGGTTATCATTATTATCGCGATATTGTTGAAATTGTGCTCAAAATGTTCAAAAAGTACTTATACACACACTGAAATAATTTAACCAAGTTTTATTTTGAAAAATGAATAAATAAATAAAATTAAATAATAGCCACAATTTACTTTCTGTTGGCAGAAACATCAAAATATTAACATGTAAACAATCAAATATACAAATGTGCATTAAAGATGTCACCTTATGGCCACTGTTTGACCATTTTCCAGATCAAGTTTGAGTTGTTTGAGTTTCTTTTTCATAGATAGATAGATAGATAGATAGATAGCACCTGGAATGCTGCTGTGTCTCCAGGAAATGAGCAGTACCATTAGTTTTCAAAGTGTGGTAATCAAACACAGTTATCATGATAATTAGAATTTAAACAGTAATACAAACCGTCTGGAATTTTACCGCGGTTTATTGTCATATCGGTAATCGTTACATCCCTAGTTGACTGAATATTAAACATTGTAGTTATTTTCTGTTGTCTAGCTAACAAAATTGCAGGAAAATAATGTTAGATCTCTAACTTTTTTTCTGCTGTCAGATTCTTCCATAAAGAAACAAAGCTCACCTATCTGATTTTGGGTTATTAATGCAAACACCTAAATTGATGTAATTTTTGAAAACTATCTTTTAATACACTATCTTTAATGTATGTTTAACATAATGTTTAACTGGCGAATCTTTTCCTGGACCTTTTACTTTTTTCAAACACAGAGTTGGTAAGGATTTTGAAGAGGACTTAGAGTTTTTACTCCAGGGAGTTTCAGAGTTTGACATCCAGGGTGAAGCTTTGCCTTCTGAGGTTCTGGTCCATGGCCCACTCGCGTTCCCCATTGGGACCACCAGTGATGGACGTGCATTCCTGGCAGGAGCCTACTATGGGCGGTGGCGTGTCATTGTGGTGACACATGAAGCATTTCTTAGAAAAGAGGTGGGCTGTGGCCTAATATTTCTTTAATAATGTACATTTATCAGCAATTAGCAAAATACATAAAGATTGACATAGTGCCAATATCTGTTTTTGTTTTTTCCAACTGTCCTTATTACAGGCACTGAGTCAGTTTTGGATAAATGCCATTCACTGGCTGGATGAAGGCCAGAATGGTGTTGTTGGCATTGTACCAGATAATGCCCTCCAGGTTCTTAGCAAATCAGGTTTGAAGTGTGTGAAGACGAGCTTCAGGAAAGACCTGAGTGTATTGTGTGTACAGCGTACAGCAGTGATCATATGGATGAAATCCAAGAGTTTGTGGCAGAGGGAGGAGGCCTGCTGGTTGGTGGACATGCCTGGTACTGGGCACAGACACATCCGGGGAAAAACCCAATGACAGATTTCTCGGGTATGATGATACACCACAAGTGTTTGATTTTGTAATCAAAACACTTTCTCTTAACCAGAATTAATTTACATAATTGTGATAGTTAACTATACATACAGTACCTCTACAAAAACAGATCGTTGACGTCAGAAACGTTTGTAGTATTTTCCATCATTTGAAATGTGACTGAAACTCTTTTAATTATGTCGTCTGCTGCACTCTCTACTTCTGCTATGGTTTAATGAAACCTCAGTGGAGAACCAATTCCGTATCTCAAGACATTGCACTTGTATTTGTACTTTTGTGCTCATTGCAGTCAATAATTCATATACAGGGTGTCTGAAAAATGAACACAATGTTTTTTTTTTTTTTTTTTTTATCTCTAATCTCAAGAAGATTGCAGAGTGAGTAACAGGAACAAGTACGGTAAACAAGGTCTGCATCTCAGGTGTCACCTATAAAAATAATTGATCTTCCACTCATTGCGGTACAAACACAGGCATCATAATGTGAACCGCCTCTTTTGTGACTGTGCACTACTAGTGATAAATCAATTCTGTCTCCCAGGTATGTTAAACATGTTTTTCGTTACAGTATTTATTTGACAAATACAGACCAACAACCATTCACTCTCATGTTCACATTGACGGGCGATTTAGATCAACCAGGGCATTGGACCTTTCAACTATACATTCTTTTTCTTTGGGCAGCTCAAACTTGACTCAGTACCCTGATTTAACCCTGTTTTTTGATCAACTTGTCAAAGACATTTGGCTTGGTTGGTTTTTAAACGATGTCTTTCGTCAAAGCTTAGAGCCCCTCCCCACGCCATCAGTGAACAATGTCTATGTCAGCTAAACTTACAACTGACTCATTTTAGTTTCAGTCACATCACAAGCGATGTTATGGTTGAATGAGAATCTTTTGTTTGCCTGATAAATCCTACGATGCTCTTTCTGGAAATGGACATTATTATATCATTACTCATGCACAATTGCAAATGGTGGAGGTGGTGGTGGGGGGTTCACATTTTGATTCCCCCCTCTTCAGTGAAGTGACTCAAAGGTCAAAGTGACAGCTATGATACATTTCATCTAATGCATGTTACTTTATTCCCTGCCTTGCAGTTTTGTTTTTTTGTTGATATTTAAAAAAAACTAAAGTGTTACATTTTTTAAGACACCTAGCATTTGAGGTGAGGGCTTTGTATAAATAAATAAATAAATAAATAAATAAATAAATAGTCATATGTGTCAGATCTTACCCAAAAATAGTGGCATAGAATTAATAGAAAAAGACAACAACATCAAGACATTCATGGCAACTGTACTCATAATGTACAGTACTGCATACAAGGCACATCCAGTGAACACTACAAATGCAGTAACCCAGATCAGGCCCATGTTAACACTACTTAAGGTGCATCTTCACATATTGAATTTCAAGTAAAAAAAATAATAATAACCAATGTTTTCATAACAGACCAGGTTCAGTCATATGATCAGTTAAATACCAGGTATTTGGTAGAGCTTGTCTTTAGTTATCAATAACAATGTAGTAGATAAAGCTGATTTTTCCACACACTTTCTTTCAGGGAATAAGATCCTTAACAGAATGGGCTTGAGCATTTTGGAAGCTACGATCAGTGGAGGGATTTACAAGGCCCCTGTCCCAAGCCGGGCCGTCAAAGACACCTACCACTTCCGCCACCTTTTGTATCGCTTTGCTGGTCATGTCACCCAAGGCAAAGAGCTTACCAAACATGAGGAAGAGTGTCTTGGAAAGTTGGGAAATGATTGTGCTTGCTTCTTGCACTTGAAGAATCATGACTGCTCCTCCTACGCACAGATGGTTTCTACCCTCACTGAGATCTTGAAAAAGACAGGAATGCCTCAGGTACAAGGATTAAAAAAACATTCCTGTTAAGTTTTACAGAGCTTTGATGGCTGCTCTTCTGTCACATTATTTACAACATGAATGATGGATTTTCTTTCAAGGTGTGTGAAACCGCCCTGTGAAGACTCCCAGGGACCGTCTCCTCCTCAATGTGGGGTCAGAAGTGTTTAAGGTTTGCCTGAATCCTGATGAGCTCCTGCCCTACCTGATCAAGAATAACCCTTTAATGCCAGTCGTCTATAACCAACGGATCAAAGTTAATGTTAATACAGCAGGTCAGAGCCTTACTGCTGTGGAAATATGCATTTTATACATTTTACAAACTAATGTTAAGTAATATGTTGTAGAGGTGTGGTTTTATATTGACATTTGTTTGTGTGAATGTAATAGGAGGGGAGGAATGGGTCAGTACAGGTCTCTACCTGTCCCCTGGTATGAAGACCTACATGGTCATACCAGAAGATCGTCAACAAAGGATGGGAGGTAAGAAATGGATACATTTTTAAGATCACATTTGTGTTTTCTGCCATCAGCCTTTTGCTACACCTCAGCTGTATATCAGTATCTGACCCAACGATGACAAAAAATGTTGTGTATATGGTTTATGAGTTCCTGTAAACAATAACAAAATTATGACTCTTCCTGCTCTCAGGGTTACAACTGAAAATTGCATTCAATGAGATGGCTTCTTGAATTTTTTGTCCCCTACAGAGGGCCTAGGAGCTACTAAAAGTTATGAGCTATCACTGGGTCATTATGTGTCGTTGCTTCACGAATGGACCAATCAGAGGAGAATGTGTTTTTTTGGGAGGCAGGGCCTACGTAGACTCTTGTTTTTACACCAAGTTTGTCTCAGCAACAGCGCCTTTGTGAAACTGTGTCAGGAGAGAAGTTGTTTTAACCAGACATTAACACGTGTCCAGTGGTATTATGACTAAGTCTCTACACCACAAAATAATGTGTTCTGGTTAAAACATTAAATTTCGGTGTGTAATCGCTGCTTAGCTGAGGCTGTTATTTTTCTACATAACAAGGGGGAATTTCATAACAATAACAAAAAGATAATAATAAGAATCCCAGTCATCCCATTGGTGATTTAAAATAGCTACAGGATCATTCCAGCAGAGTACATCCTGTGAGCCAGACTAGGGACCACATTAATATATAAAAATAAACACCATTATTTTATACCCATTTCTTGACTCACAAATTGAAGCAAATCTTGCTAACATAAGACACATCACAGTATCACTTATGAACCGGTCATTATGGCAAAATGAACCCTGATGGCTTTGTCACCCCCAAGACTGTATTAGGCATCTTTTTACAAAAGAAATCATTCTTTCTTTCTGTATTTTATTTTGCTCATCACCAAATATGTATGGAGCACAAACATTATGTCGTACAGAGAAAATAATATACATTCAATAATAACAAAATTCGCTGAAAAGAGGTAAAACCCTTTTCAAAAAAGTGCTTTATTTATGGGTTGTTTTTGGTTGTTTGGACTGAAGAAGCATTACAAGTTTATACATTGATGGATGCTGTGAGTAGTATTTTGGCAAATACTTTTGCCTAAATTCAACAACCTGTACTTTAGTACATTCAAATAAAACATGGAATTTGTCTCCCACACAACCATTATAGCACAAATGTCAGACTCTGACTTCTTTCCAAACCTTTGTATCGGCTGATGACTTGTTTGTTCTAAAGTTACAAATTGCTTGCCTGTAACCAAGGTTTTCACATCACAGATATTTTTCAAGTTTATATTTCGATTTAACTTCACATGAAGTCATGTTCCTGATTTCACTCTGCCATTTTCGTGCATGCTGGTCTTTCAGGACCTTTTTTTATAACTATGCTAATGGGTAATCTGCCCAATTCTCCATACACCATTTTGTTGCAGGTGGCCATTTTCACTTTGAGAATATATTGCAGAAATTGAAGATGTAATTTTTCAAGAAAATAAATTGTTTTCAAATCCCCACACTTCACAGGCATACATAACAGGTGTAACTTACTTGTCAAAAAGGTCAAGGGGGACATCTAGTGGCAGGAAAAATGTTCTACTTTTGGAGAGAACTGCAAACATTGCCTGAGAAGCTGCATCATGCAGGTCTTTTATCACATTGATTCACAAGAACTATTTTTTAAAAATAAAGTTATTCATTTTAGCAATGTTTTTATTGTTTTCGCCAAAAGAAATAGTCTATTAGTTTCTCTACATTGCATGTCCTGTAACGCACAGGAAGCTGGCACTGATAAATCAGAAACAAGTATTCAACAGATTCTTGAAATACAGAATATACAACTATATAAAGCATAACAAATCACTCTATGTCACTTTTACATTTAGCTGTAATACTGTTTATAGTTCCAGATAAGCTGCATTTTTAATGGATATGTTTGTATGTGTTTAATCAGTAACACGTAGTTTACGTATATATTTGCAGGTCCAGGTAGGCTGTCAAACAGACAAACTCAATGCTGAAGAGTTGAAGAGAGCACCATGTGTCCATGAGCGTTTTCCCATTTCATCAGAGATGATGCATGTGCGAAACCTATGGGGGGGTCTCATCTACCTGGTGGCACCACCCAAAACACGAGTGGAGGGAGTGGAGGTCATAGTGCAAATAGCTGTACCTGCACCAATTATAAATCTGGTGAGTTGGTTAAACTGATGTGGTCTTCATGACCTGAATATGAATTATTTGTGATGTATTTCTAGAATATGAGGGGACTGATCAGTTTTTGGGATTAAATGTGTCAGTGTAAATGTATGAAATGATACCTCTAAAAAATTCATTAAGGATAAACCAGTTGTTCAGGGTGGATATACAACTTTTCAATTAGCAAAAAAAACAAAGTACCCAGAGCATGCATGTACTGTGTTTTGTGCAATTAGCTGTTAACTTTCACAGGAGACATAGGCTGAAGCATGAGTGAAACTAAGCACAAACACTTTAAAAATTAGGATTGTCTGTAAAGTGGCCTTAATGAATGTTGTGTTCTTATCTATGTCTTTTTTCAGGTGTGACAACTGCTGCTGATTGGTCACTGCTGCGCTCAGCCCCTCCCCCTGGGCAGAGCTGGAGTTTGATAACATCATCTTTACCGTGCCATCGGAGTTTGTTCGGGACCTGGACCGTCCTGATGAGTTGGCAGCACTCTGGAACGACATCATGAGGGGCGTCGCCGACCTAGCTGTCATACCGCATAAATTTGCTCGTAAAGAGCGTTTTGTAACTGATGTGCAGATTTCTCATGGTAAGTGTTTAGCTTTGATGCAGCATGTGCATGCTATTGTCAGCCAGTTCTTTTCAGTGTCACAGGCAGATGGAGCCTGCCTTGACCTAGGCTGTGTGAAAGATAAGGAATGCCACCAACAGATGAACAGGATTATAATAGGCACAATAAGCACTTGAGGTCAGAAGCTTACATACATGTTGGTTAAATGCATTCACGCTCAGTTTTTCACCTACTGAATGTTTGGTTTCAATATACAGAGAGGTGACAAATTACAGGAAACCCCGGTGTCAGTGGCCTTATCCAGAATGATAAAGCTCCATCCATAGAGACCAAAGTAGAGTTTGAAATGAGTATGAAAATGATGTTGTTAATCATATGCTGCAGCCACCTATGTCAGGCTTTGGACCCTGTGTTAGTTGGGTTAGTGTTAATCTTCACCACTATCATTAAAACACAATGAGGCAATACATTTTTAGAAAAATGGTATTCATCCCTCCTGTGCAGTTCAGACAGTTCTAGGATCAATGCCAGGGAGTAATGAAGTAGTTCTCATGGAATATGGTGTTGTGGCATTTTGTTGGTTTTCCCTTTAATTTGTCACCCATCTGTGTATTTTCTCTGTTAGTACAGTCGACCCAACTACTTTGTTTTTGAAGGTGTGCCCAGTCTTCTGAGCTCTACATAAAGACTCTTTTAGATTCACATCCATGGATGGTTCAGAGTTTCCACCTCAGTAAGCTCATGACTGTTAACTGTGTCATTTCCTGTCACAGAGCAACAGGATAAAATACGCTGACAGTGAGATGCAAAAAGAGTACAAATACAGTGTATTTCACATTTATATGTAACATATAGTAGTGTAATCTTTTGTGTACAACTCCACAAATTATGTCTAGAGTTAAGATGTCTTAGTTTAAGCAAAGCTATTTTTTTCCTCTTTTCTTCCTTTCTTCAGGTTGGATGCATGCAGGGTATCCTGTCATGGCACACAGATCTACAGCTGGAGAACTGGTCAGCATTAAACATGCAAAGACTGAAGGTCATTGGGGCATCATCCATGAGCTAGGACACAACCAGCAGAGGGCCTGCTGGGAGTTCCCATCACACACCACAGAGTGCACATGCAACCTGTGGTCAGTGTATGTACATGAGGAGGTGCTGGGAATCACAGAGCAAAGGTGGAGTATGGAATAAATAAATCTTCAGAATCATCTATGTTTAAAAAATACTTACAATTTTTCTCTGGTATGTAATTTTTTATAATTACCTCATTTCATGGTGCAGGCTCATCCAAACATGACTTTAGCAAAACGAAACAGTCGTGCAGAGCAGTATGCCAAGGGGGGCAGGAACCTGAGCAAATGGAGCATGTGGGTCGCCCTGGAGACATACATGCAGGTGAGAGTAAATTACTTAATATTTCTCTTGACACAAAAACTATCCTATGATCTAACTTTGTGGCAACTTAAGTGTACAAAGCTTTGGAGTGTTATCAACAAGATGATAAATTGTTTCACAGGAAAAAAAAAGGTTCCTATTTCACTCTGTGTCTCGTCCAATGTGCAGCTCAGGATAAATTTGGCTGGGATGCTTTCAAGAGGGTGTTTGCTGCCTACCATGAGATGAGCAACTTCCCCAAAGACAACAAAGGAAAGATGAACCTGTACGCTGTGACTTTCTCCCAGGCTGTGGAGATGAATCTGAGCGGGTTCTTTAAGTCCTGGGGCTGGCCCATAGAAAGAGACACTGAAGACAAACTGTCCAAGCTGCCTCCATGGACGGACCACCCCATGGTCCAATATGACTGAGTTTTACCAAACTGTTGATTAAAATGCGGACAGAAATGCTCGATGAGCATCTGGTAAAATTAGTTTGAGGGGAATTTCATTAACTTGCACTTCTTTTGCTTTTCCTTTGGTTATGGCTTCATTTCTTTCCTCAGTATTTATAAAATAAACTGAGTTGATCATTTGTTGAAGTTGCTTTTAATTTCTACTACTACTATATATTATTATTAAGTAGAAAGTAGTTCAAATGAGTTCACCATAATTCAAAAACAAAATAAACCTAAAATGTACCATTTAACAAATCTACCTAATGCTTTTAAAATATATAAATATATTATATCTTTGAGCTGTCATCTTGCCAATGCTTATTTGTTATGTGTTAGTGATGGATTTTTCACAGATATTTATTTTCTTTGGTTCACAGTTTCTTGAATTTCAGTGAAACATTGAAGTTTTACCGCAAACTAAGAACAGATAATCTCTTGGAATAATTCAGTTAAGCTTTTCACATTGGTTGATTCCACAAATGAGTCAAGTTTTCTGTTTTGTAAAACCATCTGTTGTAAAATAAAACAAAGTACTATCATACATGACTACAACTGGGCAGGGGGCTTAATATTGAATACCACATTAGCCCTGATTTCTGATGCAAAAGTTCTAAGCACTCCTGTGTAATTTTTTTTTTTTTAATTTTCTTCCAAACCCCCCACCCCACCCCAAAAATTTTTTAACTCTGAAAGCTGGCTGTCAATCAAACGGGATGCAGCCTTTCGACTGATCGTCCAATCAGCGCGTGGAAGCTTGGCATCCAGCCCAGCCAAGTTCCACCCACAGCTTTTTTCACCCCCAGAGACGCCGAGTGTCCGGGGGTGGGACATCATGGCATTTGTCCAAGTACCGTCCAGTTTTGAGGCAATGAAAAAAACTGTTCCACTCAGTCCCATTGAAGTGCATGGACACCGGGCATCTACAGGCAAATGCACTGACCATAGATCGTATGGAAAACCGCGCAACGGGAATGTATGAGAAATCAACAACATTGAGTCCGTTGATTTGTGATAAAGCTGATTCTGAACGAACTTGTCTGTGAGATGAACGTGTTCTAACACATTTGTAGTCAATAAAATGTCACACACAACCGAACATATTTAACCATTTAATTTTCGTAATTTTAGGGGAAGCCGAGCTTCCCTTGCAGCCTATGAGAAATCGCCTCTGCTGGATACATTGAGTTGTCTGCTCCTCCTCCTCTCTGACCTCCTCTCTGCTCCTCTTTCTCCCTGACCTTTTCTCTCCTAATTTTCTCTTCTATTTACGCCCCAGTGAATTCATGTTACTGACTTGACTTCCCTGGAGTCTCTATGCTTTATTGCCTCACAGGTTTTCCCAGGATCATCACAGGTTTTCTCTGAATCATCTCTGGACCTGCTGCTGTGGTCCTGCCTCTCTCCTGCCTTCATTGTCACCATTCACTTATCCATGTAGTTATGATAGTGTTTATATATAGTCCCATAGATGGTAGAGGTTTCTATTATTTGTACTAACTGTTGTAATAGTAGTATATCCACTGCTAATGCTTGTGTTTGTAGTAGCAATATATCCACTGTTAGTACTTGTATTTGTAGTAGCAATATTAACAGTCATGGACCTTTGTTCTGGTTTCTAGTAATTATACTAACACCAGCTAATCTACTTTTAACAGTTCTAGTTCAGTTTTTTGTTCATCAGTTCCATCCATGTGTCTCCCCCTTCTTCCCCCCTTCTCCCTCTCTCCCCAGTCTCTCTCTATCTCTATCACTCTCTCTTTCTCCTCCTTTACTCTCTCACTTTAACCCCAGCTGGTCAAGGCAGACGTCCATCCTCCAGGAGTCTGGGTCTGCTCCAGGTTTCTGCTGTTAAAGGGAACTTTTTCCTTCCACTGTCACCACTCACAAGAAGTGTTTGCTCCTGGAAGATTCTGTTGGGTTTCTGTAAATTGGATTAGAGTCTGGTTTCGACCGGCTCGATATGTAAAGTGTCATGAGATAACTTTTGTATGATTTGGCGCTATATAAATAAAATTTGATTTGAATGTAGTATATGTTTACAGATGTTGTTAAGTTGATACTAGCATTGCCAAAGCTGTTCAGAAAACTGCTCTGAGACTGGATTTATATTCTTGGTTATGAGTGAGTGTTACTGGAGTGATAAACCAGCGGAAATTTTGGTGCAGGATGCAACCCAAGAGTCTAATCTTACTTATCCCGGAACCTTCGACGAGCGTTCTTCTTTCTATACGGCACTTTAAATAGACGGACTGCGCGGTGCACGGTAAACAGTCCCTGTGATTACAAACTAGTATTGAACGTTATACTGAAACTCTGAAGTAAACAGTTAAGTTTTGATTTACTTGCTTATAATATAAGCAGCCACTGCCGCGAGGAGGTTTTATTAATGTAGTTTAATTGTTCGGTTCATCCTTTCTGAAAACGTGCCCTTAATACCTCCAAACACTCAACTTAAAAGCCCCACTGTGGTTGGTCTCAGATGTCTTGTGCACTGATCAGCGCCTCTGGAGCCCGGGTCCCACTTGAGGACGGACGAGCTGTGATTCTGGGCCGGGGTCCGGACACCGGAGTCACCGACAAGAAATGTTCCA